>NC_134093.1:81331003-81458503 GCF_000715075.1 Nicotiana tabacum
TTGCTTTGAAAATTGTCTTGCAAGGTGGCCCCATGGCCAAAGTATGACATTATATGTTCAGAGTCCCTTAGTCGCAATTTGGTACGCCAGGTTAGGTGAGGCACCGGGTGCTTGTCTCGCTCCTATGTTCGGGGCGTGACAACCTAGCATCAGGTTTTGATATGCAACGAAAGATTCGAATCACGAGGCTATGAATACAAGTCTCGAATTGCTAGATGAAAAATGGGAAAGCGCCCTCGTTCGAATGGTCGCACAGAAGCAACAGATCGATAGGTATTACAACCGAAGAGCCAATTTTCGACATTTTAGAACTGGGGACTTAGTACTGAGAAAAGTCACCCTTAATACTCGAGACCCAAAAGAAGGAAATCTCGGCCCAAATTGGGAGGGACCGTATCAGATCCTCGATATCGTCGGAAAAGGATCTTACAAACTCGCCACGATGAATGGCGAACAATTGTCAAATAATTGGAACGTGTCACTCCTCAAACGATATTATTGCTAAGGTATGACCTTCTTAGTTTTCATTAAAATTTTATGCTAACCAATTACAGGCGTTCTATCGGAGCATCCTTCAACATGAAGTCCTTAGGTCTGAAAGCACGCGTTGCACTCTTTTTTCCTTCGACCGAATTTTGTCCCAAATGGATTTTTCCGGCATGGTTTTTAACGAGACAACTATTGTTTGTGCTAACTTAGAGCAATTAAACAGTATCCGAGGCTCCTTTATAATCAACCTCGAATATTGGGGGGCATCACCCTCGGATAGCTACAAGGAAAATACTTCGTGTCGATAGAGTCTCGATAGGTAAATTTTGTAGAGGACCAAATGGTCAAATGAACCGTGTCCATGTAGATTACTCGAGCCCTAAATGGAAAAGCATGTACGCATGTATAATCTATTGGAAGAAGTATTTTTTCCTTACCAGATGCTCCATGCTTTAGAAAAATTTATACTTTACAATTTCATACATGATCTATGGTGGAAACTGGCTCAAGGGCCGATCACAACTAAAGTTCAAACAATTTACTCGATACTCGGGGACTATCGCCCAAAATATCGACACGATCAATTCACTAAACCTCGAGATCGTAAGACCTTAAAAAGGCAATCTTTAATTTTATAGGCCACGGCCACCCCACTCGGGGACTGATACTTCAAACAAGTTTGAAGTATAACAGGGGAACAAGCCCAAAAGGCGAATCCCAAGTTAAAGGCTACGGCCAAATCAACACGGTTCGGAGACGTCCGATTTCCATTATTAAACAGGCCTTCGAATATTTTCACAAACCGGTTAAAAAGGAAACCCTCGGCTAAAATTCTAAGGGTCTCGATAATATTGACCCTCGAAAACCTTAATGGATACAAAGACGTTCGAACTCTCAAAGAAACCCAATATTTTATGCTAAGGCATTACGAAACAAAGGGTCTCGATAATATCAACCCTTGAAAATCCTAATGGGTACGGAACCATTCGAATTCTCGAGAAAATCCTTTATTTCGTGTTAAGGAATGACATAATTTATATGATTAAATGATAAACTTTTCAAGCCGAAAAAGGGAGAAAGCCATTCTTTTTGCCATGGACATATCGGCCTAATTCAAGCGCCTAAAGGGCCAATTTATTTTTGAGTTCAAAGAAATCATCCTCACTCAATTAAAATCTAAGGGTCACCCTATTCCGAGTTCGAGCAAGTACTTACTCGATTATAAAAACTACACTAGTTCGGTTTCGATCAAAATGCCTAAGCCTCAAACTTATGAACAAAACTTTCACAAGGCATAAAAGAAATAAAGACAAGTCATAAATGAAAGAAATCTTTATATATATGAATATTTACAAGGTCCGATCGGGATCCTATACAAAATATCAAAAGTGTAAAATCCTAAGGTTCTTGATATCCTCCAGGGGCAACTTCTTCTACATCGAGGTCCTCCCCATTCTCGGACCCGCTCTTGCTGCCATCATCATCATCATCATCGGAAAAGGCCAGTGTTCCATCTTTGGCTTCATTCTCTGTAGCCTTTGCTATCTCGTTGGTAAGATCGAAACCTCGAGCGTGAATCTCCTCAAGGTTTTCCCTCCGAGATTGGCATTTGGTGAGTTTAGCAATCCAATATACTCGAGTTTGAGCAGTCTCGGATGCCTCTCTCGCTTGGACTTGAGCGGCTTCACCATCGGCCCGATAGATGGCCACGATCGCATCTGCCTCAGACATTTCATTTTCGGCTTTAGATTTGGCCTTGGCAAGTTCGGAATCCAACCGAGCCTCGAGCTCCTCTATTTTCCTTGCTTGAGCTGAGCTCTTCTCCTTCGTGCCTTGATATTAACTTTTGGCCGATGATAATTGGGCTCGAGCAGTCTCTTTTTCTACAGCAAAGCGGTCCATACCTTCTTTTCACCCCAAGGACTCCGCCTTTATCATGTCGACCTCCTCACGGAACTGCTCGATCCTTTCAATCTTCTGCTGCAGCTGTGAGATTGAAATGTTAGCCACCGTTCCCGAATCGAGCCCATGAGCTTTTAATATTTTCATTACCTGCTCGATCAAGTCTATATGATCATGGTAAGCCTTGGCCAACACGGCTCGAAGAGCTTTGATCTCTTCTTCTTTTTTCCCACTAAGAAGTTTGAGGGCATTTATCTCCTCCGAAAGCCCTCGGAAGTCAGCCTCACATCGGCTCAGCTCTGCCCGAGACTTTGAAAATGCCTCCTGATGAAGAGCTAAAGCCTATATGGAAAAGAGAAAAAGTTAGGTAGAAAATGGAAGAATATGACATCAACAAAGGGAATCAAGACTTACCCGATTTAGGGCTCGTTGAGCCTCGAAGAAAAGACCCGATGCGTTACTCGGCATCCTCGATACCAGTAAACAAATCATGAAAGGGGTCCTCTCCCTCATGAGCTCCTTCTACCTCGAGGGTCCCCAAAGCTCGGGCTTCCCAAATCACCCCTTCGAAAAGATCAGGGAGAGTGGGTGAGTCTCCGATTATTATTGCCCCAAATGAGTCACTTGGGGCATTCTCCTTAGTTTGAAGAGCTTCAGGGCCGGTCCCTTCAAATATACCCACCGTTTGTTCACTTTGGTGGGAGGCATCCTTGATCTCCAACGACTCGAGGACTTTGCCCGAGTGCTTCTCTGATACCCCCTCAGTTCGAGGCGGAGCCTTATCAACCACCATCGATCTAGCTGTCTTTGGGGCATCGATGGTTTTCTTCACTCGGGCCACCAGTATGAAGCCGTCTTTTTCTTCTTCTTCGTCTTCATCCCTTAGACACTGAACAGATTCTTCGGTCAGAGGGATGGTGTTCTTCCTCGGCTTACGAGTCATCCTTGTCTTAAGTTTTGGGTCCTCGAAAGCCGAGGCCCTTTTTCTCTTGTTGTCCTTTGCCGATTTCTGAACCGGGGCTGAAGTCTCTTCCTCACCAGATGGGGGCCTCATGACCGCATCTTTGCCCAGGCCTACACATAAGAAAATTGGTTAAGTATAAGAAAGACATTTTGATCGAATCATCAAAGACATGGGAAAGGGGCTTACCATGAGTTTTGGCCTCCCATCGGCCCTTTGATAAATCGTGACATGAGCGCTCAGCATATGTAGAGATCGAGGCCAGGTCCGGAACCCAGCTCTTGAGGTTAGGAATTTCACCGGGCATCCAAGCGACCGCTACATCACGGAAAAGGATATCGATAAGAAGAAGCAAAGGGGCAAAACAATAAATAAGAACTAACAATGGGATTATACTTATGCTTCATATTCCATTTCTCAGGTAATGGCATCTTCTCGGCCGGGATTAGGTCGGAAGTCCTCACTTGAACGAATCGGCCTATCCAGCCTAGGTCCTTGTCCTTATCCATCCTGGCATTGGAGTTTTATTAACCCGCCTCGATAGAGGCGGGGGCTGTATAACCTGATGAGGTGGTCAAGGGTGAAATGCATCCCCTTGACTTTGCTTGCGAAGAATCGGAGCAGAATAATAATTCGCCAAAAAGAAAGATGGATTTGGCCTAGGGTTATTTGGTACTGACGACAAAAATTAACGATGACAGGGTCGAGGGAGCCTAGCATGAAAGTGTAAGTGTAAGCATTTAAAAACCCTTCCACATGGGTGGTAATGTCTTCTTCCGGGGCCGGGATCACCACTTATTTGCCTTTCCAGTTGCAGTCTTTCCTTACCTGCTTAAGGTACCCTTCATTTATCGAGCATATGTACCTCGACACTGGCTCACATCGACCAAGAATCGATGAGGCTTTATCGGTTTTGAAGTCAAAAGTGATAACACCCCCCCCTCCCCGGGAACACACTCTTCAGGTCGTGGCTCCACCGATGTTTTGTCGCCGGCCGGCCGCGATGAAGAAGCGTTTTCCTTTTGTGGAACATTCTTTGATGTTTTTGCCATTTTTGTATGGATTTGAAGTTAAAAATAGATGAAGATGATAATATTTGGTGTTTTGAGAAAATGGTAGCAATGAAAATCGTGGATTTGCAGATGAAGAAGTTAGAAGATATAAAAAGCTTTGGATATTACGAATTTGAAAGTAAAAGTTTGAAATGGTGGAGAGATGGCCTATTTATAAATTTCACAATGACGGTTCAATATTGGCAATGGCCGACCATTGACTGATGCGCATCTAATACCTAGGAAACTGTATAGACAGGACGTTTCAGTCACTTCTGTCGCTTAAGTCACAAGGATGGTGTCATGACAGATCGAGGTATAAAATCGAAGGCTCAATTAATTTTTTGTCATTACAGTCCAAAAAATTGGGGGGATTATCTGTATACGGTTAAAACCGGACCCACCCAATTTTGCTTTTTGACTGAGACCGTGAATTTGCATCAAAGGACGACTCTGAAGTGGATCGGATCGAGGTATGAAGACAAGGTACCGAGATCGAGATTCGAGGCACCTTCCAAGATCAAGACCGACAGCAATCGAGACCAAACGAGACAGGCATCGAGCAATACCGAAGATAGCGTAATAATGGAAAAGCGAGATATCTGCGATTGGTCGAAGATCATGGCGGAAATCTCGGAACGGATCTCAGAAACGAGACTAGCCGTGAGTCCAATGCAATTGCACCTGACTCTAATTCCGATGATGCCCTCGATGAAGGGAAATGGGGGAAGGTTGCAAAGGATGGGAAAGAGAGGACCAAGAAAAATGTGGTCTGGGAAGATAGATTCTTAAGATACAATGCCTTTATTGATTCAAAAAGGGATGGAAAGAAAGGTCCCTAACTCATTTGAAATAATTCCTCACAAAAGGTCTAGACAAGTACAATCTGACAGTCCTAGAGCAGTTTACTAAAAGAAAATGCTAGATATAGTTCACTGAAGAGGTGGTTAATGTTAAAGAGCATCTTGTCCGGGAGTTATGCCAACACAATTCACATTGTCAAAGGGACCAAGGTTACCAAAGTGCATAACCTCAAGGTTAAATTTGATCAGAGAACATCGAATGCATATATGAGACATGATTATATTGAGCCAAAGAAGTACCTGGCCAAGCTAGCTGAGAAGCAGGAAGTCCGACCTTTGCTTGATGAGATTCTTGCACCAAGGTTGTAATGACCCGACCAGTCATTTTGAGTATTTGCATTCCGTTCAGGCGTTTGAAGTCTTGAGTATCTTCATATGATGTATTATGACTTGTGTGTATCGTGGGTGTTGCTTTTCAGGTGATTCAAAATTGATTTGGAAGAATGATTCTCAACTAGGAAGCTTTAGGTTGGAAGATTGATCATGTTTGACTTTTAGGTATTTGACCTTGGATCGGAGTTTTGATGGTTCCATTAGGTCTGGATGGTGATTTTAGACTTGGGTGTATGCCCAGATTTGCATTAGATATTTTTAGAAGGTTACGGCACCAATTGGCGAAAGTTGGCAATTTAAAGGTTAGGAATGTTCATAAGTTTTGATGTTGTTATGTGTGATTTGAGGCCTCGAGTAGGTCCATGTTATGTTACGGTACTTTTTGGTATATTCAGGAGGGGTCCCAAGAGGCTCGGGTGAGCTTCGGACGTGGTTCGGATCATTTTTGGTCATGTTGGAAGTTCTGGTGTTGGTTCTTCGCACCTGCGCATATCTGGCCGCAGGTGTGGACGCGCTTACACAATGAATTTATCGCTTCTGCGAAGAGGAGGTGTTTTGGTGAGTCCCACTCCTGCGGATGTATAAGCGTAGATGCGCAAGCGCTTCTGCGGGGTCATGGTCGCTTCTGCAAGAATGGGTGTGAGCTGGGTGTCCGCTCCTACGATGGCTCAGGTTCTTCCATGGAGTCGTAGGTGCGGAAGATGCTCCGCAAGTGCGGTCTTGGTTCTTTAAGTTGTAGTCGCAGATGCAACGTGTTGGCTCATAAATGCAAGGCCGCAGGTGCGGCATTTGTGTCCGCAAATGCAAAGAGGCATGGGCAAAAGCATATATTTCGAGGGTTTGTTGATTTATTCACATCTTGAGTTGGGGAATTCGGATTGACACGATTTTTGAGGAAATTTTCACCACATTGTTTGGGGTAAGTGTTCTCTACTCGGTTTTGATTATATTTCATGAACCTATCTTCATTTTTGGCATTTGGATTATGAATTTCGAAGAGAAGTTTGGGGGTTTTGTCTAAAATTTCATAAAGTGAATATTTGAGTTTTGAACATCGATTCAGAGTCGGATTTGAATGAAACTTGTATTGTTGGACTCGTAATTGAATGCATTATCGAATTTTGTGAGTTTTGCTGGGTTCTGAGGTGCGAGACCGGGTTTGACTTTTTGGTTGACTTTTGGCTTTTGATTAAAGATTCCACCTTTATTGATTGGGTTTGTTTTCTTTAGCATCATTTGATGTTCTTGAATTTCTTTTGGCTAGTTTTGAGTCGTTCAGAGGTCGGTATGCGCGGGGTGGTATTTATAGAATATTGTTTGGCTTGCTCGGTATTAGATTCGACTTTTTCGAGGTAAGTAACACTTCTAAACTTGGTGCTGAGGGCATGAATTCCCAAACTACGTGTTATGTGGTTGGTGTTGAGATGACGCACATGCTAGGTGATGGGCGTGTGGGCGTGCACCATAGTAATTGTGACTCAGTTGATTATGTGGATCTGTGTAGTTATCTAATCTTGTTAATATTCATGTATTCTCCATGTATTAGAGGAATTGAGCTGTGATTCATGTTAGAAATCATGTTTAGGCTATATGTTAGTACTGTTGGGACCCACAGAGGTCATTTTTGTTCTTGAGTTATTTGCTTAAATTGCAGTTATGTACTTAGTCGCATTCATTATTTGCATATCATATCTCAGTCTCTGTTATCATTTATTGTTACATCGTGTATCATTGTTTTGGGCTGATTGGCATGAGTTTTGTGAGCCCGAGAGACTGGAGAGATTGATGACTAAGTGAGGCTGAGGGCCTGATTATGAGTGATATTTATGGGATCCGGTTGCCCGTCGCAGCAGACTTTATTGATTCATGATGGGATCGGGATGCACGCCGCAGCATGCCATGATTGGCTTATATTAGTGCTTGGGCAGGATCCGCCCCTATGGAGTCTGACATACCAGCAGCGAGCGCATTCACTGAGTGTTGAGTGCCGAGTGTCGGTGTTCAGTGAGAGTGCCAAGTGCGAGTGCCGAGTGATTGAAAGTGTTGATTGATTGGGATGTGCTGAGTGATTGAGAGTGTTGAGTGATTGGGAGGTGCTGAGTGATTAAGCGTGATGGGTGAGGTTGAATATTCTGAGAGCTTGAGCACATGATTCTATCACTGTGGTGCGTTACATTTGACATGCATACTTGGCATGTAGGCATAGAGATACATTTCCTCATGCTATACAATTTTGTGACATTTATAATTTTTCATACACATTGACATGTAGGCATAAAGATGTATTTCCTATGCTATGTGATAATGGAGCATCTTATCTGTTGTTAAAAGTTTTTGGGAAAAATCACAGTTTTTCTGACATACTCACATTTTGGTGACTTCGGTGACAGATTTGGGCTTTACTGTTATAGTTGAAAAACGTGCCTATTTTCTGTAACTATGAACGAGCTGAGCATCATATCGTTGAGTATTACTTGTACTATTTTCATTATATTGTTGCGCGTTGTTCTTGGCTGTTGGTGTTGGACTCTGACAGTTGTCCAAGCTCGTCACTGCTTTCAACCTAAGGTTAGGTTTGTTACTTATTGAGTACATAGGGTCGGTTGTACTCACACTACACTTCTTCACCTTGCATGCAGATTTTGAAGCCGATGTTGTTGTGTATGGCGAAAGTTGGCATTGAATATATACCTGCATTCCGGTTGTAGCTGCCTCTTGTTCATGGAAGCTTTAGATTTATAAAAATTTGTTTATGTACATTTCGAATGGGTGATGTATTTATTTCATACCAGCTTTGTAAACTCTAAATCTCAGAAGCTCATGATTTGTACTACCAGTCCTTGGGATTTAGTATAAAAGCTCAGTTATTTCATCATTTATTTTCTTAATTAATCTCATTTGGGTTAATTTATTGCTAATTGGCTTATCTAGCGGGATGAGTTAGGTTCCATCATGACTAGTGTCTTGTGGATCGATATGATGACACCCATACCTATTTTTGAGAGGCTATAGGGTATTTAGGATAAACTTCACATCTTTCTTTCCTTATCGTGCGGTATTGATTAAGCTTGAAGCATATCTCTTTAAATTCCTTCCACTCACTCGTATGCGCATGTGAGCACTCGGTATCAGATGTATATCGATGGCTTGTGGAATTCCATGAATGAGGTGCGAAATTATTTTTATGTGTTTGATGATGGGCCAGTTCGGAAAACTTGAGGCCAGGTTTAGACCGCAGTTTAGGCTCGGTAGTTTCAGTTTTGTTAGCTTGTGCTTTTGGACTTCTATGTCCAGTAGTATCCCTATGAGTGGGACTAATGGCTAGGTGAGTGGTTGGATGGCTATATGATGAGTAGGATGTGACTACGGTATGTGTTCAGATGGTTTGAATATTACGGGAAGAGTTTGTTTGAGATGTGAAAAGGACTATTGGATGCTCGATTTCTATGGATGTGTCATACAGTCTTGAGTTATGAAGGTTTTTGAGAGATTCTTTCGTGATATTTCATTGTGGAACGAAGTAGATTTTCATGTCTTGTTGATGAGTTCAGACTCTGGGAGATTAAGTAATTGCGTAGTAGTTATGGTTGTGAAAGGGTATAAAGAGATGTCAGTTTAAGGCTAAGCAGGTGGGTTGTCACCTGCGGGGTAATCTACAAATGTGTCATCCTTATGATATTGTGTGGAGGGTTTCTTTTCTACTAGTGGGTTATATGTGTTGCGATTTGAATTTGGATTGGTTGAGAAATTTAAATTGACTGTCACAAGGATGAATGTGGGATTATCAGATGATTTAAGGTATTTTATGGGTTGTGTTGCAGGAGCTTGTGAAGAATTTTGTTAAATCTCACTGTGGGATTATGGCAGTGATAGAGTATGGGTATTGTTAGTTATCGGGTGTTTTGTTCTATGACTTTGAGCCAAATGGGGGAGTTTGCCATCGGCAATTTGATTACATGGTTATGTGTTATATTGGTTTCAATACGAAGCATACTTGTTGGTCGGTTATGACTCCCAGAGGTAGGTTTTGAGGATGACTTGAGTAAGGAATTCCTGGATGCATGATGTATTACCCCTTTTGGATACATGGGAGTCCTGGAAATGGTCTAGGGTTGTTGTTCGTGATGGATGTAATGTACCAATAAAAGTATTCACTCGGTTGCTTAGAGGTGTGGATTACTTCTTGGGGTGTTGTCATGCTAATGGGCACAAGTCATTCGGTCTGTTTGGCTGGTGCAACTGAGATCTGAAAAGAGTGGATGACTCTCAAGAAGGTTCTAATGGATCCAAGATTTATATGTGGCAATTGAGAATTTTTCGAACTTGTATATGGCTAGAATTTGAGATTTGTTGCGGATGGTGTCGGGACTTGAGGTATTTCTGTATCACTATGGATTCTACATTTTCGTATCAGGAATGTCAAGGGAACAGATTTAGATTCACAAAAGGTCTCTTCAGAGTAGGTGTCTTGGTTGTGGTACTTTTAGGGTGCTTAAGAGGGAATACAATGGCTTATGGGCCTTAGGGAAGTGTGGTTTTATGTTAGAATCTCTTGTGCTGACCTTTGGGTAAGGATCGTGGTATTCTGGCAAGGAGAAGTGTCAACTTGAGGGTAATTCGGAAGGAACTCGGAGAAATAGGATAGCTTGGTAGTAGGTTGGATCAGCACGGTAATGGATATGATCGGATCTTTGGGTACTTATGATGTGGTGAGTCTCTACAGGTGTTTTGTGGTAATACTCTTGGGTTTTGGTGACCTGCATGACTTGGTTGAGTTAGAGGGATTCAGTTCCGATGGCTTGGTTATGTGCAAATTGGGCTTCGTAGAGTTCTCGATGATTTCTACCATGGCTTGGGATGGATATTTTCTACAGGCATGGGAGTTGGTTGTGCGTGGTGGTTTTCTCTTGAATAGGATCATATGGAAGGTTTATAGCTAATTGAGTATGTAATATGTTTGTGACTCAGAGTTGATTATGAGATTCTCCTGCTTTTCATATAATGGCATGATAGACGTGGTGCATCATGTGGGATTGAGATTTGCTTGTCCAAGGTCACGGTTCAGTTTTGAAGGGAAGGTCATGAATTCTTAGACATAATAGACGGTTTCAAGTGATTAGATGAATGCTATTACTACTTGGTATTGTCTTAGAAGGGTGCGCATTTCAGAAGGCGCACTGTGTTTTGACTTACGGATGTTTCATTGGTTATGCGGTACTCGCCTGGTTTATCGACTGCTGATGTTCAGATATTTGCTATGTGGCATGGAAGAGTTATAGAAGTATTTTTAGTGGGAATGATTATGTATGAGAGATGTGTTATTCATTTGAGTTGTGAAGTTGGGATCAGCTAGGATAATTCATGTGTTCTATGGATTTGGAGATTGGAATTCTCAAAAGCAGATTGTTTTAGGGTTACGTACTATGAAGATGTTGCCTAAGTTACCAGATGGTAGTACATGCTATGGTTAGGTCATTGTGGCCTTTTGAAGGGCCATTTATCCATTTGGGGATGACCGGAGTTGATTTGGGGGCCCATTGGTAGGCCCAACAAGGATGTGTATTTTACACGGGGTCGGATTTATTGACTTAGAGATGTTAGTGCTGAGGGGAGTGGCATTCGGTTAGAGTTGAGCTTGTTCGTGTTCTGATAAGTTCTATGTGTTGCTCTTCTATGCTACGAGGGGTTGTGCTTTATTGGTTATATGCACACATGATGCGATTCTATTTGGGCCTTGTAGCAGAATGCGAGCGAGATGGTTATTGTGGTGTTAAGTGGTTGATTACGCCTTGGTTATGGTCTTTTCGTGCTTTGGTATATAGTGTTATTCGCTTCTCCATGGTTATGGTCATGCACTTAGTGTACTTGATGTCGAATTTCTATGGTTAGGTCATTGTGGACCAGAGTTTGGATGGGGTCACACATTACAGTTGGGTTATGTTGGAATATGATCTTTTGTATTAGATTCATGTGTCTTTGTTCTACTATGTGTGATGGGTTTGTAGCATTGCCTTTGTGGTGGCACTTGTTGACCTTGCCGGACGGTTCTCTCATTTGAGTCATTTTCCATGTTTGAGTACATATGAATCATTGCTTGTTGGTGCACAGATTGCATGGTTGTGACTTTAGGTTATATTGGTGGGGCATGTCAATAGAGTAGTTGTGTTTGATGAGATAAGGTCATTGAACCTAGAATGGATACAATCAGATTTGATTACGGTATGTTTGGAAGAATAATATCGGAAGTCGGCTAAGAATTTGGCTTTGGTTCTAGTTGGACGAGTGAGAGAGCTCCATGACTTGTCGATCTGATGAGTGGGTAGGCGTTTATGCATGTTTCTTTCATCGTCGGCAGTTTACGAAGGTTTTGAACTAGGTTTTATTTGATATGAGGTTTATTACCGGTATTGGGTTTGTTTTGAGCAGTTATTGTGATCGGGAATTGTTGCTACGAGTATGTGTGTTATGTGGTATATCATGTGATTACATCTTGGATTATGGATATGGCTTGATACAGCTTGTTCAGACTTATACAGTGTGTAGATGCGAGATTCGTGCCTTGTAAGGAATTCCAGATGTTAGAAATTGTGTTCTAAGGCTTGAGGGCTAAGATTAAGGTAATGATATTCAGTAATGTTGTGTTGTCAGGCTTAAATGGAATGGGGGTGACGTGGGATCACCCTCGGGTATGTGCATGGTAAGGTTATATGGCGATTTGATGGCTTTAGAACGACTCTGGCATGTTCGAGGACGAAAGTATGTTAAAGGTGGGAGAATGTAACAACCGGACTGGTTGTTTTGAGCATTTGCATTCCATTCAGCCATTTGAAGTCTTGAGTAGCTTCATATGATGTATTATGACTTGTGTGTATCGTCGATTTTGGTTTTCAGGTGATTCGGAATTGATTTAGAAGAATGATTCTCAACTAGAAAGCTTTAAGTTGAAAGAGTTGACCAAGTTTAACTTTTGAGTATTTGACCACGGATCTGAGTTTTGATGGTTCCTTTAGGTCTGGATGGTGATTTTGGACTTGAGCATATGCCTGGAGTTGCATTTGGGTATTTCTAGAAGGTTCCGACATCAATTGACGAAAGTTGGCAATTTGAAGGTTTGAAATATTCATAAGTTTGACCGAGATTTGACTTTAATGATATCGGGTCCAGATTATGGTTCCGGGAATTAAAATAGATTTGTTATGTCATTTGTTTCTTGTGTGCAAAATTCTTTTTCATTTCGAGTTGAGTTGATAAGGTCCGACACGAGTTTTGGAAGTTGAAAGATTCAAAGTTCATTAAGTTTGATTTGAGGCGTGATTCATGGTTTTGATATTGCTATGTGTGATTTGAGGCCTCGATTAGTTCCATGTTATTTTACGGGACTTGTTTGGTATGTTCGGATGGGATCCTGAGGGGCTCGGGTGAGTTTCGGACGTGGTTCGAATCATTTTGGTCATGTTTGCAGTTCTGGTGTTGGTTCTTCGCACATGAGCATATCCGGCCGCAGGTGCGGACACGCTTATGCGATGGACTTCTCGCTTCTGTGAAGAGGAGGTACTGTGGTGAGTTCCGCTCCTGCGGAGGTATAAGCGCAGATGTGCAAGCGCTTCTACGAAGTCATGACCGCTTCTGCGTGCGAGCTGGGTGTCTTCTCCTACGGTGGTTCAGGTGCTTCTACGGAGTCGCAGGTGCGGAAGATGCTCCGCAGGTGTGGTATTGGTTCTTTACGTTGTAGTCGAAGGTGCGATGTGTTGGCTCACAAATGTGAGGCTGCAGGTGCGGTATTTTTGTCCGCAAATGCAAAAAGGGCTGGCAGAAGCATATATTTCGAGGGTTTGTTGATTTAACCACATCTTGAGTTGGGGAGCTCGAATTGAGACGATTTTTGACGCGATTTTCACCACATGGATTGGGTTATGTGTTCTCTACTCGGTTTTGATTATATTTCATGAACCTATCTTTGTTTTTGGCACTTGGATTATGAATTTCAAAGAGAAATTTGGGGGTTTTGTCTAAAATTTCATAACGTGAATGTTTGAGTTTTGAACATCAATTCGGAGTCGGATTTGAGTGAAACTAGTATGATTGGACTCGTAATTGGAAGGGTTGTCGGATTTTGTGAGTTTTATCGGGTTCTGAGGTGCGGGCCTAGGTTTGACGTTTTGGTTGACTTTGGGCTATATGTTGGTATGTTGGGACCCATAGAGGTTCTTTTTGTTGTTGAGTTATTTTCTTAAATTGCAGTTATGTACTCAGTTGCATTCATCATTTGCATATCATATCCCAGTCTCTGTTATCATTTATTGTTACATCATGTATCATTGTTTTGGGCTGATTGGCATGAGTTTTGTAAGCTCGAGAGACTGGAGATTGATAACTGAGTGAGGCCGAGGGCCTAATTATGAGTGATATTTATGAGTTCGGGCTGCACGCTGCAGCAGATTTTATTGATTTGTCATGGGATCGGGTTGCACATTGAAGCATGACATGATTGGCTTTTATTAGCGTTTGGGCAGGATCCGCCCCTCCGGAGTCTGACATACTAGCAGTGAGCACATGTACTTAGTGTATAGTACGAGTGTGATTGCCGAGTGCGACTGCCAAGTGATTGAGAGTGTTGAGTGATTAGGAGGTGTTGAGTGATTTAGTGTGCTGAGTAAGGTTGAATACTTTGAGAGTATGATCACATGAGGCTATCACTGTGGTTTATTACATTTGACATGCATACTTGGCATGTAGGCATAGAGATGCATTTCCTCATGTTATAGGGTTTTGTGACATTTATGAATTCTCATACACATTAACACATAGTTATAGAGATGTACTTTCCTCATGTTATCCGATAATGGAGCATCTTATTTGTTGTTGAAAGTTTTGGGGGAAAATCATAGTTTTTCTAACATACTCACATTTTGGTGACTTCGGTGAAAACTTTGGGCTTTACTGTTATACCTGAAAAGCATGCATATTTTCCGTAACTATGAACAAGTTGAGCATCATATCTTTGAGTATTACTTGTATTGTTTTCATTATATTGTTACGAGTTGTTCTTGGCTGTTGGTGTTGGATTCTGACCGTTGTCCAAGCTCGTAACTGCTTTCAACCTAAGGCTAGGTTTGTTACTTATTGAGTACATGGGGTCGAATTTACTCATACTACACCTTCTGCACCTTGCGTGCAGATTTTGGAGTTGTTGTTTTTGTGTATGGCGGAAGCTGGCATTGAAAATGTACTTGCGTTCCAGTTGTAGCTGCCTCTTGTTCATGGTAGCTTCAGATTTATAAAAATCTATTTATCTACATTTCGAACAGATGATGTATGTATTTCATACCAGCTTTGTAAACTCTAAGTCTTAGAAGCTCACGATTTGTACTACCAGTCCTTAGGATTTTGTATAAAAGCTCAGTTATTTCATCATTTATTTTCTCAGTTAATCTCATTTGAGTTGGATTGGTGCTAATTGGCTTACCTAGCGGCATGAGTTAGGTTCTATCACGACAAGTTGAATTTTGGGTCGTGACAAAGGCCTACCCCTCCTTGGATAGGTGTCGGAGTGCCAATCTTCTACAAGACCTTGAGCTTTGAGGCAAAGGGTTGGTAGACAATTATGTGTGCCAGACTTGATTCGTGCTTGAATGAAAACAATCTACCTTTTGAGAGGGTAGTGCTAGGGGCATCCATTATGGATGGGTACTCAATTAATGTGTGTGCCTTGATGTCGGCCAACATTACTTTAGTAGGTCAACAAACAAATACTTCTTTCCCGTACCCTAGTACTATCAAAGAGTACTTGACAGATGCAAAGGTGGAGTATATACCATTTGACACCAAGATTAAGCCAACTGGCCCCTTTGACTTGTACAAATGACATGACCCCAGAAACCCCAAGTCGAAGAAGAGTAGCCAGCCTCCCACTACTACTAGCCAATTTGATGAGCCTGTAGTAGCAGTTGTTAGTCCTATGATATTTCCTAATCTTTAACTGAACCTTCTACCCATGCCATGTGTATAGATTCTAGGCCACCATCAGCTCCTGCTCCACTACCTACACTAGCTCTAAGGCCTGTGCCTATGCCTACTGGCCTGTTATCTTCCTTGTGGTTCTCTTAGGCACTGGTAAGTCTCAAGAACTAGATGCAGTACATCAAAGTTGTTCGAGCTATCTAGTGAAGTTTCTGGGCAGCCCTCTACAAAGCCAGACACTTCTGAGAAGCTTGAAAAGATCTTGGACAACCAGAAGATGATCATGGATACTTCGGTTCAGCATGTTGCAGTGACTGGCAGGCTGACCAAGCAGGTGAAGAAGATGAGAAAGACTCAGGCTAGCAAGAAGTCGGTTGAGTCACTGCGGGCCAAAGTGAAATAGATAGCTGAGGCGGGCAACTTGCACCTTTGACATGATAATTTACCCCGCCTAGCCACACCTAGCTCAGACCTCTTATGATTCCCCTATAACTGACACTGAAGAGCCCTGCCTTGCATCCAGCATTGCTGCTGCAGTGCGTGAAATGTTCATATCTCAGGCAGCTCCCATGTATGATGATACTATGTAGTTAGCTGAGCCAGCTCGGACTAACTCACTTGCTGATACTCCAGTGACTAAGGATGTTTAGGGAGTTTCCTTGCCCCTCTCTACTCTTTGATTCTGTTTTGTTAATTATTGGGAACAATGCGTACTTTTATTTGCGGGTGGATAATTTGATTTGATTTGATGAATTTGGTATGTAATAATTGGATGATACATTTGTTAGTTAATAATAGTTTGATACATTTAGTAGTAATCAATAGTTATATTTTGGTAGTGTAAATAGATATTTTTTATTTCTTGTTATTGTTAATAAGTATTTGGTTTTCTTAATATCACATTTCTTTCCAAAAGGTAGTAGTAGTAGTAGTAGTAGTAGTAGTAGTAGTAGTAGTAGTAGTAGGCAGTAGTAGTGGCAGTAGCAGTGACAGTAGCAGTAACAATAGAAGTGGCAGTAGCAGTAGCAGTAGCAGTGGCAGTAGCAATGGTAGTAGTAGTGGCAGTGGCAGTAGAAGTGGAAGTAGAAGTGGCAGTAGGAGTGACAATGGCAGTGGGAGTGGAAGTGGCACTGGTGGTGGCGGTGCCGGTGGCGGTAAGAGTGGCGGTAGTCATGCCGGTAGCCGTGGCAGTAGCAGTAGCGGTGGAGGTGCCGGTGTAGGTGGCGGTAGTTGTGCCGGTAGCCATGGAAGTAGCAGTGGCGGTAGCCGTGGCGGTAGCCTTGGCGGTAGCAGTGGCGGTGGCAGTGACAGTGGCAGTGGCAGTGGCGGTAGCAGTGGGGGTAGACTTGGTGGTAGCAGTGGAAGTAGCCTCGGCGGTGGCAATAGGAGTAGCCCTAGCGGTGGCAATAGGAGTAGCCCTGTCGATGGAAATGGAAGTGGCCGTAGCGGTAGCGGTGGCGGTCACCGTAACGGTGGCAGTGGTGGTGGGAGTGGTGGTGGCAGTGGCATGGTAGTGACGGTGGCAGTGGCGGTAGCAGTAGCGATAGACATGGCAGTAGCCGCGGCGGTAGCAGTGGGGATAGCCATTGAGGTAGCAGTAGCGGCAGTGGCAGTGGGATGGCAGTGGGAGTGGCGGTGGCAGTGGCGTGGCGGTGGCAGTGGCGGTAACGGTAGCGGTAGCAGTGGCGGTGGCCGTGGTGGTAGCCGTAGTGGTATCCATGGCAGTGGCAGTAGCAGTAGCCGTGGTGGCAGCAATAGCGGTGACAGTGGCAGTGGCCGTGGCGGTAGCAGTGGCAGTGGTAGTGGGAGTGGCAAAGGTAGTGGCAGTGGCAGTGGCAGTGGCAGTGGCGGTGGCGGTGGCAGTGGCATTAGCAGTGGCGGTAGCAGTAGCGTAGCTGTGGCGGAAGCAATGGCGGCAGCCGTGTAAATAGATATTTTTTATTTCTTGTTATTGTTAATAAGCCTTTGGTTTTCTTAATATCACGTTTCTTTCCAAAAGGTAGTAGTAGTAGTGGTAGTAGTAGTAGTGGCAATAGTAGTGGCAGTAGCAGTGACAGTAGCAGTAATCAGTAGAAGTGGAAGTAGAAGTGGCAGTAGGAGTGACAATGGCAGTGGGAGTGGAAGTGGCACTGGTGGTGGCGGTGCCGGTGGCGGTAAGAGTGGCGGTAGTCATGCCGGTAGCCGTGGCAGTAGCAGTAGCGGTGGAGGTGCCGGTGTAGGTGGCGGTAGTTGTGCCGGTAGCCATGGAAGTAGCAGTGGCGGTAGCCGTGGCGGTAGCCTTGGCGGTAGCAGTGGCGGTGGCAGTGACAGTGGCAGTGGCAGTGGCAGTAGCAGTGGGGGTAGACTTAGCAGTAGCAGTGGGGATAGCATTGGGGCTAGCCTTGGTGGTAGTAGTGTCAGCAGCCATGGCGGTGGCAATAGGAGTAGCCCTGGCATTAGCAGTGCCTGTGGCAGTGGCCGTGGCAGTAGCAGTGGCGGTCGTCGTAGCGGTGGTAGTAGTGGTGGGAGTGGCAGTGGTAGTAGCGGTGGTGGTGGTTGTAGGAGTGGCGGTGGAAATTACGGTAGCAGTGGCATTGCCAGTGGCGGTAGTAGTAGCAATAGCCGTGGCAGTAGCCGCGGCGGTAGCAGTGGGGATAGCCATGGAAGTAGCCGTAGCGGCAGTGGCAGTGGGAGTGGCGGTGGGAGTGGTGGTGGCAGTGGCAGTGGCGGTGGCAGTGGCGTGGCAGTGGCGGTGGCGGTGGCGGTAGCTGTGGCGGTAGCCATGGCAGTAGCCATGGCGGTGTCTGTGGCGGTAGCCGTAGCGGTAGCCATGGCGGTGGCAGTGGCAGTAGCCGTGGTGGCAGCAATAGCGATGACAGTGGCAGTGGTCATGGCCATGGCGGTAGCAGTGGCAGTGGCCATGGCCGTGACAGTGGCGGTTGCTGTGGCAGTGGCCGTGGCGGTAGCCGTAGCGGTAGCCATGGTGGTGGCATTGGCAGTAGTCTTGGCGGTAGCCGTGGCGGCAGCAGTAGCGGTGACAGTGGCAGTGTCCGTGGTGGTAGCGGTGGCGGTAGCAGTGGCAGTGGGAGTGGCAAAGGCAGTGGCAGTGGCAGTGGCGTGGCAGTGGCGGTGGCAGTGGCAGTGGCGGTGGCGGTGGTAGTGGCATTAGCAGTGGCGATAGCAATGGCGGCAGCCGTGGTAGTAGTAGTAGTAGTAGTAGTAGTAGTAGTAGTAGTTCAATTGTGGTTATTGTGGGTTTTAGATTCTATCTTCTTTTACGGTCTATTTGAATGAGAGCTGAGGTGAAATTTTGTTGCTAGTCCAAGAGTTTGAGTGGATAGTCTAGAATTTACCCCGAATGTGCTTCAAGGGGAAACTATGAGTTTGCTTGGCTTGAAAGCTGATTGTAGGCTTTCCTTGGACCGTTTGAGATTTCAATTGCCAACCTATGATCATTATCCGTAGTCAACCCCTTTGAGCCTTTAGCCTTTTTCTTTTGGCAACCTTGCTATAAGCCTTTCATCTTGTGATCATAATCTCCTCTTGGAACCCGAACCTTCCTAAGCACTCATATGTAGTATGTGGCCAAAACCCTAAGTTTGGGGAGAATTGAGAAATCTAAAGAGTTACCAAGGCATCAAAAAGAAAGAAAATAAATGATCTTCATGAAAGAAAAGGAAAGAAAAGCAAGTAATGTGAACAAAAAGGATCCCAAAAAGGGGCCAAAAGGGAGATTGAGGAAATAAAGTGAGCCAAGTACCTCTAGCATAAAATCAAGGAAGAAAATGTATGAAATTGTCAACAAAGAGTAATGGCAAGTCTCTCTAGTCTCCAAGAAAAAGAATGTCACGACCCAAAATCCCACTTTAAAGATTGTGATGGCATCTAGTCTCTAAAACTAGGTAAGATGATCACTTACAACGGTTAAGCCATTAAAACCATGATATAATGAAGCAGAGTTTAATATAAAAGCAGAAAGTAAAGGTGATATAAGCCAACACGACGATAATCACAGCAAATTCCCAAGACTAGGTAGTACAGAGTCACGAGCTCTAGCTGAATACATAGAAATATCTCAATACAAAATATAATATAGTTCGGAGAGAGAATTAACAATATAATTAAAAGGAAAGGACTCAAAGGAACTGCGATGATCGAGCAACTCTACCTTGAATCCTCGCGATCAAAGAAGCTAACACTGCCTGGGTCCACAGCCTCCAACACCTGGATCTACACAAAAATATGCAGAAGTGTAGTATGAGTAAACCACAATCGGTACTCTGTAAGTATCAAAACTAACCTTGGTGGAGTAGTGACGAGGTTCAAGTCAAGACACTTACTAATCAAATAACCCGTGCAGAATATCAATATAAATCTAACAACGAAAAGCAAAAAAAATAAATGGCACAAAGAGATATCATGTGATAACAGCAAAATAATCAAAGCATGGATAAAATAAAAGTGAAAGCAATTAAGGCAAAACAACGACATCTCTAATCAACAAACCATTCCAACACAAGATTTACAAGAAGAGTCACCCTAAGGAACTACACCTCATAACCAAAAATCCCAAGTCACAAATCACGAATCTCATACACATAGCACCTCATGCCACATTATCAATCACCATCGCACGGCCAAGACCTTGTGCCATAACATAAGTCACAACCGCACAAATAACTCACATGTAAATATCACATTCTACCCGATGTGGTCACATTCTTAATATCACAATCCGCCCGGCATGGTCATGAGCTCAATATCACAATCCTCCCGGCGTGGTTATAGGCTACGTGCTCAAACCATATCGCGGAGAAAATAGATATACAAGAATACACATACATGATCAATGAATATTAAGTTTTATCCTCCTGGACTGGTCTAAATGACACGTTACGGTGTATGCATGTGCAAGTGTACTAGCACAGCTCAAATCATCAAGTAATATCAGACACATCGAGTAGTACAATGTGAAGAACACAACAAATAACGTAATATGCATGACACACACAAGGAAGATATAAGCACAAGCAAGAATGCCCCTTTTCGTCAACAACACGCCCTCAGGCCATCACATATCATCCCCACAAAGCCTCCCTTATCTCACTGCGTTGACAATATCATAATAGCTACCTGTATCGCTCCGTCCAAATAATATATCAATAGCCACCTATATCGCTCCGCCCAAAAAATATATCAATAGCCACATGTATCACTCCGCCCTAACAATAACACATTAGCGACATGTATCGCTCCGCCCAGACAGTATATCAATAGCCACCCATATCGCTTCGCCCAGACAATATATAAATAGCCACCCATATAGCTCTGCACAATCAACAATAGTGAAATGCCACCATTATGCTCTGCACAACAACAATCAATCCCCACAACATGTCCACATATGCCATAATATTGCCAAAACAACAACACCAATATCACAATAAATCAAAGCCCACGACTCAAAAATAACTTATATAAGAATTTGAACAACAACAAAATTAAACGTGAAATAACTCAATAGTAAAAGACATTCCATATAACAACAACTTCAATTAAAAGAATATTAAGAACCTAAGAGTCTAAACCGGTCAACTTCCACATATAAGCCCGGGTACACACTGGTCACCTCGTGTACACATTTTTCACATAGTATAATAATACAATTAGACCAAATCCTACGGGGTAGTTTCCCCCACACATAGTTAGGCAAGATACTTATCTCAAAGAAGCTAAATCAGTACTCTAAGAAGCCTTTACCGTGTGAAACAACCTACAGACGGCTCGAATCTAGCAAAAATAACTTAACATCATAAATAAAATCCAAAGGAAACGATTTCAAACAATAAAGCTTTGATGTTTAATGAAAATCAAACAGTCAACCCAAAAAGTAAATCCCGAGCCCGCACCTCAAAACCAGACAAACCTCACAAAATACGAACACTTATTCCGATGCGAGTTCAACCATACCAAAATCATCCAATTCCGACCTCAAATCGGCCTTCATATTATCAATTTATATTTTAGAAACATTTTTACTAAAATCCTCAATTTCTCAAATTCAAATCATCAATCAAACACTAAAATCAAGGATTTTATTTTTGCTTAAAAATGAGATATTATTATTATGCAGGAAATTAAAGAGAGTTATTACAGGCCTGGGCTGATCTTAATGAAGGAGTCCCTAGTAAGTCTTTGCAAAAAGTAGAGAAAGCAAATAAAGGTGGTTCACTCCAGAAGTGGTCTTCACACTCAACGTTAGTATGTGAGAAAGCAAAATCGAGGTTGGAATCATGAAGTATAAAGAAATCCGAGTCAAAAATACTTACCCCAATCCAAATCGTGAAAATCCCCTCCAAAATTGCCCAAAACCGAGATCTCTAACTCAAAATGTGATAAAATAACAAAAGCCTTCAAAATAGAATACTATATAAGTCTGCCCAAGGGTCCTCTTTGCGATCGTGTGACCTTCTTCGCGATCATGAAGAACAAAACATCAGCTGGCTAAGAATCCTCTTTGCAAACACGGTATGCGCCCTATGAACGCGACCCATCACCTCAATTAGCCTATGCGAATGTGACCTCTAACACGCAAATGCGAAGGCCATCCACTGGCAACCCCATCCAGTATTCACCCTATGCGAACGCGATCTCATGTGCGCGAACGAGATGAACACCTCCCCTCCAGGCTCCACGGACGTGTCCCTTTCTTCACGAACGCAATGAACAAAACATCAGCCACCCAAATAACACTCTACGATCGCGATGAACAGTATAACACCAAAAAACCAACAACTCTAAACATGAGCGAAATGGACCGAAACTCATTTGTAATACACCCGAGGCCCCTGGCACCCCATCCAATCACACCAACCAATCCTAGAACATAACGCATATCTACTCGAGGCCTCAAATCACACCAAACAACATCAAAACTACGAATCGCACCTCAATTCAAGCTTAATGAACTAATGAACTTTCAACTTCTAAAACTCATGTTGAACCATATCAAATCAACTCGGAATGACCTCAAATTTTGAATGCAAGTCTCAAGTGACACAATAGACTTATACCAACTCCCGAAACCACAATCCAAACCTGATATAAACAAATTCAACTCTCGGCCAAACTTATCAACCTTCCAAACCTTCAACTATCTAACTTTCGCCAATTCATGCCAAAATAACATAGGAACCTCCAAATCCACCTCCGGACATATGCCTAAGTCACATATGCCTAAGTCCAAACTCACAATCCGGACCTAACGGAACCATCAAAACTCTGATCCGAGATCAAATATGCAAAAGTCAAACTTGGCCAACTCTTCCAACTTAAAGCTTCTAAAATGAGAATCATTCTTCCAAATCAACCCCGAATCGCTCAAAGACATAAAATCTGACCATACATGCAAGACATAATACAAAAATTGAAGCTACTCAAGATCTCAAACCATCAAACGAAACGCTGAAGCTCAAAACGACTAATCGGATCTTAACAAATAAATACCACTAAGGGTTCTATCTATGATGTTTTATGACAAATGTGAACCAAGAAATGATGAA
Organism: Nicotiana tabacum; assembly: GCF_000715075.1. Classification (NCBI taxonomy): domain Eukaryota; kingdom Viridiplantae; phylum Streptophyta; class Magnoliopsida; order Solanales; family Solanaceae; genus Nicotiana; species Nicotiana tabacum. The sequence goes on from NC_134093.1 coordinate 81,354,105, forward strand.
TTAAGTGCTTAAGGAAAGGTGTAACCACTTGTACCCCACATAGTATCCTTCCCCGAACCAAAGCCTTCATTACAACTAGAAATAAGTCCTATTTGATTTGAAACTGAGTATGCTTACATTAGTGGAGATGTACATAACGGGCAAGCATAGTACTTGAAGCTTAACTTGTGACCATTCTTTCTGAGAAAAGAGTGAAACCTTTGATGCATTAGAAATTGAGTGTTAAATTTTGAAGTGAGCAATGCAAATGGAAGGTCGAAGAGGAACAGTTTGGAGTCTACTATGATTAACATCAAAGAATAAGAATCCCCGATGAATGAAGTCTACCCTTAAGGCTCAAATGTCACACTAGAATTACATGAGATTAGAAAGTTGCTCCTTTTTGAAATATTTGGCACCTTGTTTAGAATGCATAAGAATTGTGGGTAATTATTGGTCCCAACTCAGTATAAATAACTTGTGGGTGACTCCTTGAAATGACCTTAGAGTGTGGGAATGAGTGTACTAATCTAGTTTCTTGAGAACAAGCACAGAGTTAGGTTTGGGAGAGTTGATAAGTGTGCATTTTAACAACTTATTAGTGCCTTTTTGCTATAGTTTTTAGTCCGAAAGTACTGATTTTGTCCCCTAATCTAATGAAAATGGTTGAATTGCAGGTGATGGAAAGTATAAGTTCAATGAAGAAAAATGACTCAAAAAGGAGATGTTCTAACCAAATTCAATGAAGAGAAGAAGTGCTGAAAAATGTGCGTCCAGCAGAAAACAACTGCGACCGCAAAAGCAATTGCGGTCCACAACAGAAGGAGTACGACCGCAGAAGAATAATTGAAGCTTCAAGAACTTTTGGCAGAAATATGGTCTGCAGAAGAAACTATGTGGTCGCACTTCATTCGCAAAACAGGTTCACACTGCCAAGATCAGAGAATGAGTAGTTGAACAATTCTGAATCCTCCTCAAATGAGGTCCGCAGAACATAAAGTGGGACCGCAAAAGTGAAGTGCGGCCGCAAAACTGAAGTGCAACCGCAGAACTTCCCCTACTAAAAGCACATGCAATGTCAATCCAGCAAAGTATGGGCCGCAAAAGCTGATGTACGGCTGCAGAACTATCTGAAGGGAAATTTTGTCAGAGATTTTGGGAGCCTTATAAATAGAATTTTATGACTTTTTATGGCATCTTTTCACTGTAGCAGCTAAGAGTTAGTTACTTTTAGCTATTTTGAGCAAGTTTAAGGTACAATTGGAGAAGATCATCCATTTTTCATTTATTTTTGATTTTATGTCTTTGATTTCTTCTTATTTTCATCTTTCCATGTCTTTTACTATGAGTAGCTAGACTTTTATCTAAGGTCGTCATCCATCCCTAGTGTGTAACTCTTATGGGTTATTAATATTATACTTGTTATTGATTAGGTTAGTGCTATTTAGCCTTGTTTATGCTTTAAAGCATCACGACCCCAAAATCACTAACCTGTCGTGAAGGCCCCTAACCATCTTTTCCTCAGAATTTCCATAACCATACCAAACCACTGATCAGTTTTCCTCAATAACCGCATGTACACCATCAATAAGGAATATGAGAGGGTGACCTAGGGGGATGGATCTATATCCACACGCTGCACGGACAACTCATGTGATGCACGGACAACTCACGTGATAATAATATCAACTGCATAGACAACTCACGTGCAGTATGGACAACTCACGTGCCAATAATATCAATATCTGGATCCGCACGGACAACTTATGTGCTGCACAGATAACTGGCATGCCAATAATACCTGCTACACGGACAACTCACGTGCCAATAATCACCATCCACTTGGTGTGGTCACAGGCTCAATAGCACAATCCGCCCAGCGTGGTCACAGACTGCCAGTCCAAATCATATCACACAAAAAGCATATATACAAGAATACATGTACATGATCAATGAATATCAAGTTTAATATTCCTGGACCGGTATAAATGACATGTTAAGGTGTATGCATGTGCAAAGTGTTCTATCATAGCTTAATCCAACAAATACATCATGAAAGTAGCAATTAATAGTTTCAGGAGAGTAACCTTAACGTAACCTCAAATATGGTACAAATAGATCACAAAAGGGGTTCAAATAGGAGGAACATCACAACATGAAGCTTAGCAATCAAATTAAGGCATATCATAGCCTAAGCACTACCCTGAGTAGGAATAATACCCCGATGCACGCACATGGGCTCAATCCCCACACATGTCCGTCACCCATAGAGCATAGCTTTCACAAATAACTCATGCAACTAGTACCTCATCCAAGTTTAGGTAAGATACTTACCTTAAGCAAGCTAAATCGATACTCTAGGAAGCCCTTCACGCATGAGTCAACCTCCGGACGCCTCGAGTCTAGCCAAAATAACTTAACATCATCCATAAAAGCCATAGGAAATGATTCCAATTCATAAAGCTAATATCTTTAACCAAAATATAAAAAGCCAACCCAAAAGGTCAACCCTGGACTCCCACCCTGGAACCCAACCAAACTCACAAATTCCGAACACCCATTCTGGTACGAGTCCAAATATATGCGTTGCATCCAATTCCATCCTCAAATCGACCCTCAAATCATCAAATCTCACTCTACAATATCATAGTAAACAAATACCCAAATCCCACCTTAAATTTCTTATAAATTAGGTGTAATAATCTATGGGTAATTAATATATAACAACAAAATCAAGTAAGGTCCACTTACCCTTTCAATTGTGATGAAAAACACTCCAAACATTGCCCATATCTGAGCTCCACAACTCCCAAAAATGAGAGAAATAACCAAACTCTTCGAATATAAAATCTGTACAGCAAAACCACATCTGCAGTCCTTAGTGTCGCACCTACGGTCCTTAGTGTCGCACCTACGGTCCTTAGTGCCGCACCTGCAATACTGCATCTATGGAAAACCCATGGCAGATGTAAAAGTCATTAACTTCTCGACCAGCCGCTTCTGCGGACCCCAAGCTGCTTCTGCGGAAGCTTTTGCGCATCTGCACTTGCGCACCTTCACTCAATGGTCTGCATTTGTGAACTTCCTCTATCAGTCTCCTCATTCTCATCTTCTCACAAATAGCTGTACCTGCGGCCAAGCCCCCCCCCCCCCTCCACAGATGCGAAAACACCAGAAGTCCTGAATCTTCAGTAATACTACTAAGTCCGAAAATGGTGCGAACTCAGTCCGAAACACCCCCGCGGTCTTCGGGACCCCGTCCACTCATACAACAATCCCAAAACATAACACGGAACTACATAAGGACTTAAATCACACCAAACAACAACAAAACCATGAATCCCACCTCAATTCAAGCCTAAGGACACTAATGAACCTCCGACTTTCGAAACTCATGCGGAACCATATCAAATCAACTTGGAATGACCCCAAAATTCGCATGCAAGTCCCAAATAATACAATGGGAAGCCTCTTCTGGAATCAAAATCCGAACCCCATATCAAAAAATTCAACTCTCTATCAAACCTATCAACCTTCCAAACCTTCAACTTACCAACTTTCGCCAAAAAGAACCAAACTATCCCAAGTACCTCCAATCCAAATCCGGACATACGCCTAAGTCCAAAATCACCATACAAAACTTTTGGAACAATCAAAACAATGTTCCAAGGTCTTCTACACAAACGTAAAACTCCGGTCAACTCTTAAAACTTAAGTTTCCAACCTTTGGAGTAAGTGTCCCAATTCACTCCAAAATTTTCCCAAAACCAAACCAACCACCCCGACAAGTCCCGTAATCACAAATAAACATATGTAAAGCATCAAATATGAGGAACGAGGCTAAAATACTCAAAATGAATGGCCGGGTCGTTACATTCTCCCCCACTTAAGCGTTCGTCCTCGAAATGAGTCTAGAATCATACCTGGAGTCTAAAAAGGTGAGTATATTTGCTTTGCATCTCCTTCTCGGTATCCCAAGTAGCCTCTTAGACCGGCTGACCTCTCCAATGAACCTTAACTGATGTTATGTTCTTAGACCTCAACTTCTGAACCTATCAATCCAAAATTGCCACTAGCTCCACATCATAAGTCAAATCCCCGTCTAATTGCACTGTGCTGAAGTCCAAAACATGTGACACATCCCTATAATATTTCCAGAGCATAGAAACATGAAACACTAGGTGAACTCCTGATAGACTAGGTGGTAAGGCAAGTCTGTAGGCCACCTCTCCAACTCTCTCAAGCACCTCAAAAGGACCAATATACTGAGGGCTCAACTTGCCATTCTTCCCGAACCTCATCACACCCTTCATGGGCGAAAATCTGAGTAGAACTTTCTCACCCACCATATATGCAACATCACGAGCCTTCCTGTCTACATAACTCTTTTGCCTGAGCTGCTCCTGAATCAACTTCACCTTCTCCAAGGCATCAAGACCAAATTAGTGCCCAACAACCTAGCCTCCCCAGGATCGAACCAACCAATTAAAAAACGACATCGCCTCCCATATAAGGCCTCATAAGGGTTCATCTGAATACTCGAATGATAGTTGTTGTTGTAGGAAAACTCTGCTAGTGGTAGAAACTGATCCCATGAACATCTGAAATCAATGACACGGGCACATAACATGTCCTCCAATATCTGAATAGTGTACTTGAACAGCTAGTCCGTCTGGGGATGAAATGCTATACTCAGCTCGGCCTGTGTTCCCAACTCTCGCTACACTGCTCTCAAAAAATGCACTGTAAACTGTGTTCCTCGATATGAGATAATAGACACGGCCACACCATAAAAGAGAACAATCTCCTGAATATAAATTCGAGCCAGCTGCTCTGAAGAATAGGTAGTCATGACTGGAGTGGAGTATGAAGACTTGGTCAGTCTGTCTACAATGACCCACACTGCATCGAATCTCCTCAGGGTCCGTGGAAGCCCAACTAAAAAATCCATAGTGATATGCTCCCACTTCCACTTCGGAATATCAAGCCTCTGAATCAAACCACAGGGGCGTTGATGCTCGCATTTCAACTGCTGACAGTTCAACACCGAGCAACATACTCAACTATATCCTTCTTCATCCTCCGCCACAAATAGTGCTGCTTCAAATTATGGTACATCTTCTCGGTCCCGGATGAATGGAATACTTTGAACTATGGGCCTCCTCCAGAATTAAATCTCGCAACCCATCCACATTTAGAATACAAATCCGACCCTATAGCCTCAATACCCCATCATTACCAATAGTAACCTCCTTAGTATCACCATGTTGCACTTGGTCCCTCAGAATAAGGAAGTGGGGATTATCATACTGACACGCCTTGATGCGCTCAAACAAGGACGGTCATGATACAACACAAGCAAGAACTCTGTTGGACTTTGAAATATCCAACCTCATGAACCGATTGGTCAAAGGCTGAATATCCAATGTTAATAGTCTCTCTCCAACTGGTATATAAGCAAGACTCCCCATGCTCTTAGCCTTCCTACTCAAAGCATCGGCCACCACATTGGCCTTTCTCGGGTAATAAAGAATGGTGCTATCATAGTCCTTTAGTAGATCTAACCACCATTGTAGCCTCAAGTTCAGATCCTTTTGCTTGAACAAGTGTTGGAGACTCTTATGATCTGTGAACACCTCACAAGACACGCCGTAGAGATAATGCCTCTAAATCTTAAGCGCGTGAACAATGGCTTCCAACTGCAAATCATGTACTAGGTAGTTCTTCTCATGAGTCTTCAACTAACGTGAAGCATACGCAATCACTCTAATGCTAATCCGTGAAGCATCATAATAGACTGTATAAGAACCCAATCCCGAAGGCAAAACTAGAACCAGAGTTGTAGTCAAGGCAATCTTGAGATTCTGAAAGCTCTCCTCACACTTATCAGACTACCTGAATTGGGCACCTTCTACATCAATCTAGTAAATAGGGTAGCTACATATGAAAAACCCTCCACAAAATGGCGATAATACCTAGCCAAACTAAGGAAACTCTAGATCTCAGTAGCAGAAGACGGTCTGGGCCAACTTTGAAATAACTCAATCTTCTTTGGATCGACCTTAATCCCTTCATTGGACACCACGTGGCCCATGAATGCCACTGAGTCCAACCAAAACTCGCACTTGGAGAATTTAGCATACAGCTTCTTCACCCTCAAAGTCTGGAGCATGATCCTCAAATGATGCTCATGATCCTCTCGGCTGCGAGAATACACCATTATATCATCAATGAAAACTATGATGAAAGAATCAAGAAAGGGCTGAAATACGTTGTTCATCAAGTGCATAAAAGTTGTTAGGAAATTGGTCAGCCCAAAAGACATCACCAGAAACTCATAGTGACCATAGTGGGTCTTGAAAGCCATTTTCAGAATATTTGAAGCCCGAATCTTCAATTAATGGTACCCCGATCTCAAATCAATCTTCATGAATACCCTAGCACCTTGAAGCTGATCAAACAAATCATCAATACGCGGTAATGGGTACTTGTTCTTGACAGTAACCTTGTTCAACTGGTTGTAGTCAATGCACATCCTCGTAGAACCATCTTTCTTCTTCACAAATAGTATTGGTGCACCCCAAGGAGACATGCTTGGCCTGATGAAACCCTTATTAAGCAATTGTTGTAACTGTTCCTTCAACTCTACTGGTGCCATGCGATATGGTGGAATAGAGATGGGCTAAGTGCTCGGCACCAAGTCAATTCCAAAATCAATATCCCTGTCAGGTGGCATGCTTGGCAAATTAGTTGAAAACACATATGGGAACTCCTTCACTACTGAAACCGACTCAACAATAGGAGTATCAGCACTAACATCCCTCACACAGGCGAAATACGTCAAACACCTCTTCTCAACCATCCGTTGAGCCTTCAAATATGAAACCACTCTACTGGGAACATGATCCAGAGAGCCTCTCCACTCCAACCACAGAAACCCCGGCATAGCCAATAACACAGTCTTAGCATGACAATCAAGAACAGCGTGATATGATGACAAACAATCCATGCCCAAAATTATGCCAAAATCTACCATGCTGAGCAAGAAGAGATCAACTCTCATCTCACAACCCCCAATGGTCACCATACATGATCGATATACATGGTCTACCATAATAGAATCACCCACCGGTGTAGATACATGGACATGCATTTATAAAGAATCATAAGGCATATCCAAATAAGTAGAGTATGATGACACATATGAATAATTTGAACCAAGGTCAAATAATACTAAAGCATCCATGTGGCACACTAAAACAATACATGTGATCATGGTATCAGAAGAAATTTCCTCTGGCCTGGCAGGAAATGCATAGCAACGGGCCTGACTACCGGCTGACTAACCTCCCCTCTAGGGCGACCTCAAACTGACTGAGCCCTTTCCCTAGCTGGTTTTTGCAGGTGGTATAGTTGTTAGTGCTGAAATCATAGGTTGCGAGCTATGCTGTTGAACCCCACTTAGGAGTCTAGGGCAATCCCTCATGAGATGACTTAAGTATATGCACTGAAAGCAACCCCTTCTCTAATAAATTTGCTAACCTTGATAATTCGAATAACTGCCTGTGGAACCCTGAGCAAATGGAGCACGGTAGGAACTTTATGCAGGCAGCATACTGAATGGTGCCTGGACTGAGCGAGCACTATATAAATTGTTGCTAACTGAAGAACCATGAGGAACATGACGAGCTTCCTGAGCGGGTCTAAAAGGACGACCTCTGTTGTAATGTGACTGGCCTCCAAATAAGGAACTGCTAAAACTATCCAAACCACGAGGCCTCTTGGCCTCCCGCTCCTTAAGCTCAAGCCTGCGAGCTTGCTCCAAACGTCTAGCAATCTCGACCACCAGGTCAAACCTAGCATATGTCTCGGCCTCTCGAGCCAAACTATAATGTAGACCATAGTTGAGGCTATCAATGAACCTTCTGATTTTCTCCCTCTCTGTGGGAACCAACCATACTGCATGATGTGTCAAATCTGCAAATCTTTATCTCGTGCTGGGTCATAGTCATATCCCCCTGGCATAGCTTCTCAAACTCCCTACGTAACTCCTCTCTGTGAGTCTGTGGGATAAACTTCTCTAAGAAGAGAACTGAGAACTCATGTCATGTAAGTGGTGTTGCGCTAGCTGGACTACCTGACTCTTAGGTCTGCCACCATCTGTAGGCTACCCCTGTCAGCTGAAAAGTAGTAAAAGCAACTACACTGATGTCCATAATAAGTGACGACTCGATAGGTCATTTTGAGTACTAGCCTTAATTTATGTGTTCCGAAACCTCTAATAGCTTCATTTGATCTTTCTTGATTTGCGTGCATAGTCTGTGTCACTTTTCAAAAAGCTTTTATGATTTTTGACTTAATTGGGGTTAGGGTTGACAACAGCCAACATTTATGTTAAATGACCTCGGATCAGTGATTGGACTATTTTAGTAGGTTTGTACGATGTTTTGGACTTGTACGCACGTTTGGTTGGGGTCCTAGGTGACCCGAGCATATTTCGGCACATTATGTGAAAGTTCTCAAAAAGTTGAGTTTTAAGTGAAAATCTTGAGTTTTGATGACTGATTCTTGCTGTTTGATGTTATTTTACTGATTTGAGGTAGCGAGAAAGTTTATAGAATGTTATAAAACTTGTGTGCATGTTCGTTTTGGAGCCCGAGGGGCTCGGGTGTGTTTTGGATGCATTGTAGAATGAATTGGGAATGTTGATGCATAGCAGCTGATATGCCCAGGTTGCAGGTCTCGCATTTGCGAAGAACTGATCGCAATTGCGAGCCTCGCATTTGCAATGTCAGTCTCGCAAATGCGGAATTGGGGATGGGACTAGAGACTTCGCAAATGCGAAGAAGGGGTCACATTTGTGGACAGTGGGTGGTCATATTTGTGACCTTGGAGTCACTTTTGCGACTTGGAGTGGCAGGTTTGCAAGTGCGAAGCTTAGCTTGAATTTGCGAGATTTATGTTGCATTTGCGACTTCTGTAGGCCTGATGCAGTGATCGCATTTGCGATCCGTGTGTCGCATTTGCGGGGATCGCAATTGCGACATTTGCAGCTGGGTAAAAGATTGAAAAATCTGGACTTAGCTCATTTTACACCATTTTTCGACCCTAAGCTCTCTAGAGGCGATTTTTGAAGAATAATTTCTTCCCAAATTCATTGGTAAGCATCATTAACTAGTTTTCAATCAATTTCAATTACTTTTCATGAGTTTTTACCATCAAATCTATGAATTTTAGGGTAGAAATTAGGGGGTTTAAGTACAATTTAGGAATTTTAAAAAATTGAGATTTAGACCTCAAATTGAGGTCGTATTTCAAAACAAATCACATATTTGGGCTAGGGGTGGATGGGTAATCGGGTTTTGATCCGAATTTCAGCTTGCAACCAAGCGAGCCAGAAGTTGACTTTTGTTGACTTTTGTCAAAAATAATCAAAATTAAACCTTTTTCATTCGTGGATAGTTTCTAAAGCTTATATTGGATTGTTTGATTGATAATTGGCTTGATTCTGTTGGTTTAGAGGCTTGTTCGAAAGGCAAATCTGCGATTGATTTTTGATTTCGTTGCGGAAAGAATTAAGTGTTGTGTTTAACTTGGACTTGAGGGAATTAGGACTTGATGATCTAATTGCTACGGGCATTATGTGTGGGGACGGCGTATATGCGAGATGATGAGTGTATATGCGTTGTCATGGGTTAAAACATGCGGGTTGGGCTATTTACCTTTATGTCGTCATTTATTCCATGTTATATCTTGTTACATGCTTTGATTACTACATGTCCTTACTTGTTATTCCCGCCTTAGTTGTTATTTATCATTTAGTTGTTACCTGTTTCCATTTATTAATTCCTCGATCAATATCTGTTTACCTGCTATATGTTCCTACCTGTATTAACTGTATATCTTCATTGATTTTTGACCTTACTTGACTTTATTATCTTTACCTTATTTGTTGCACTTTATTATGTTATATGCAATTGTGTGAGTCCTTTGGCTATTCTCGTGTTAATGATTTGTTGAGGTTTGTGAATATGAGATATCGGTAGTTCTCTGTTGCGCTAGTAGTTTCTTGGTGTTTTATACGCTTTAGTACCTTTTATGTTGAGATTACAGAATTTGGTGATGTTGAGTTGTTCATATTAATGAGTTAATATTGGGAACGAGTTGCACGCCGAAACAGTATTAAAATGAACTGATAATGGAAACGGGTTGCACGCTGCAATAGATATTGATATGATATTGAGATCGGGTTGCACGCTGCAACAGATATTGTGTAAGTGTTGGGATTGGGTTGCGTGCAGAAATAGATTATGATATGTTGTAACTATTTGTAGTTGCAGTGTTCTATTTCTGTATTGTGATGTGAGGATTATGGAGATGTTATTTTGGGGCCCTTTGTTAGTTGACCTTCGGGTCCCATGCTTATGAGTTTATCAATTTTCTCTATATTTTGTTGTCTTTTATTTATCCGTATAGGTTTATTGAGAGTGTCTTGCCATAGCCTCGTCATTACTTTGTCAAGGTTAGGCATAACACTTACAGAGTACAAGGGGTCGGTTGTACTCACACTACACTTTTTCACATCTTATGCAGATCCCGGTGTTGGTCCCAGCAGCGCAGAGAGGAGATTGATCTGATCCGACTTGTTCAGGATACTTAAGGTAGAGCTGCACGGCGTTCGCAATCCTTAAAGTACCCTTCTTTCATGTTTTACTATTTTCCTACTTTCAGACAGTTGTATTTCATTTCGGACCATATTCGTAGTATTCTAGTCACTCTTGTACTTGTGACTCCGGATTACTGGATTTTCATAGACTGCACAATTATGTATTTATCATATTTATTTTAGGGTATTTCAGTTGTTATTTCTCATTATTCTATTCTAAATTGTTAAAATTAATTAACTCCTTAGTTAACATTGGCTTGCCTAGCAAGCGGGTGTTAGGTGTCATCATGATCCCATGGTTGGGAATTCGGGTCGTTATAAGTTGGTATCAGAGCACTAGGTTGCCTAGGTCTCACGAGTCATGAGCAAGCTTAGTAGAATCTTGAGGATCGGTATGGATACATCTGTACTTATCTTCTAAAGGCTATAAGGCTTTAGGAAAATTTCAATTCTTTCTTTCTCTATCGTGCGATTTTATTCTATCATTGAGTTTGAATCATTATATTCTTGTTCTCTCACAGATGGTAAGGACACGCACAACATCCATAGCCAGTCAAGAGCCAAAGCCCCAGGTTGCTTCCACTACCAAGGGTAGAGGCCGGGGTCGAGGTAGGGCCAAAGGCAGAGCTCAGCCTAGAGCCTGCGTAGCATCACCTATTTTAGAGCCTCAGATCGAGCAGGTGGAGGATATCCCTATTCAGACTACACTAGTTGGACTATCTCAGGTCCTGGAGGGGTTCATTGCCACCCCAGTACTGCACGCTCTAGTCTGTCTAGTGGGCCTTATGGAGAGTATGGCCCAGGTTAGTATATTCCCTATGGCACCAGCCGTCTCTCAGGCTGGGGGAGGATCCCAGACTCCCGCTACTCACACTCCAGAAGGTTGCTCACGGATATCAGACTCTGGTAGTTCCACCAGTTGGAGCAGTTCAGCTTGTTATTGCTACATAGTCCTGGGAGGGTTCCACGATGTCATCAGATGGACTAAAGGTTGGACAGGTTCACCAAGCTATTTCCTATTCATTTTAGCGGTACGCTTTTGATGACCCCCAGGATTTCTTGGACCGTTGCCATGATGTATTGCACAACATGGGTATAATGGAGTCCAATGGAGTTGACTTCGTAGTGTTTCAGATGAGTGGTTATGCCAAGAGATGATGGCAGGAGGATGTCCGGGGTAGGCTAGAAGGTTCACCTTCTCTCACTTGGGCTCAGTTCTCACATTTGTTCTTAGAGAAGTTCATTCCTTTCACTCAGTGAGAGGATCTACGCAGCCAGTTCAAGTACCTACAGTAGGGTAGCATGACCATCACCTAGTACGAGACCAGATTTGTAGATATATCATGCCATGGAGCTATCCCGATCCCTATTGAGAGAGATAGGGTAAGAAGATTTATAGATGGCCTTACTTATGGTATCAAGATGCAGATGGCTAGAGAAACTGAGGATGATATTTCTTTTACTCGAGTTGTGGAGATAGATAGGTAGATCGAGAGGATTCGTGGTCAGGGCAGAGAGGCGCCATCCAAGAAAAGGTCTCGACGTTTTGGTGGTTTTAGTGGTGCCTCGTCTGGAGGTAGAGGTTTGTTTGGTAGATGCCATCTTATCAAGCATGTTCAATCAACACTTTAGGTGTCTCATGGTTCTTCAGGTGTTCCTAACGAATATGGGTATCATTTAGAGCAGCCAGTATTCAGCACACCTTCAACTCTTACTAATGTACCACCACTACAAAGTTACTATAGTGGTCATTCGGGTCATCAAGGATCGTCTCAGAATCAACAATTATTCCAGTTGCGGGGTTGCTTTGAGTGTGGCGATGCAGGTCATATCAGAAGGTATTGTCCTAGATTGAGGAAGAGCAGACCATAGCAGGGTGCTCGTGCCATGATTCTGGCTCCGGTTGCTCCAGCGCCCACTCAGCCAGCTAGAGGTGTGGGTCAGATAGCCATAGATGCAAGTTAGACAGTTAGAGGTGGAGTCCAGTTAGTGAGAGGACATCCTAGAGGCGGAGGTAAGATTGGTGGGGTCCAGCCCCATTGTTATGCATTCCCAGCTAGACCTGAGGCAGATTCATCTAATGCGGTTATTACAGGTACCATTTCAGTCTGTCATAGAGACACTTCTGTGTTATTTGATCCGGGTTGTACGTATTCGTAAGCGTCCTCATATTTTGCTTCGCATTTGAGTATGCATTATGATTCTCTTGATGTTCCAATTTTTATGTCTACACCGGTTAGAGATTTTATTGTAGTTGATCAGGTATGTAGGTCGTTTGTGGTTATATTTCATGGTTATGATACCGTAGTCGATCTTCTCTTGTTGGATATGGTGGATTTTAAGGTTATACTTGGTATGGACTGGTTATCCCCACATCATGCTATCTTAGATTTTCATGCCAAGACTGTGACTTTAGCTATGCCGAACTTGCCACAATTGGAGTGGAGAGGGCCTCTTAATCATTCCACTAGCAGGGTCATTTCATATGTGAAGGCTCGGCGTATGGTCGAGAACAGGTGTATGGCATATTTTGCCTAAATGTGTGATTGTAGTGCAGAGATTCCTTCCATGGATTTGGTTCTGGTGGTGAGAGACTTCCCAGAGGTGTTTCCGATAGATTTGCCGGGGATTCCACCCAACAGAGATATTGACTTTTGCATCGAGTTGATTTCGGGCACTCAGCCTATATTCCACCATACCGTATGGCCCGAGTTGAGTTGAAAGAATTGAAGGTATATTTGCATGATTTTATTTACAAGGGATTTATTAGACCTGGTGTCTCGCCTCGGGGTGCAGCAGTGTTGTTTGTAAAGAAGAAAGACGGATCGATGCAGATGTGCATAGATTATCGGCAGTTGGACAACATCACTATCAAGAACAAGTATCAGTTGCCGAGGATTGATGACTTATTTGATCAGCTTTGGGGCACAGAGGTGTTTTTCAAGATTTATTTGAGGTCTGGCTACCATCAGGTGAAGATTAGGATATTGGATGTCCCTAAGATAGATTTTTGGACTTGGTATGGTCACTACGAGTTCGTAGTGATGTCATTTGGCTTGACTAATGCCAAACCAACCTTTATGGATTTAATGAACCGAGTGTTCAAGCACTATCTGGATTCCTTTGTGATTGTCTTCATTGATGATATTTTGGTTTACTCCCGCAGTCGAGAGAAGAATGAGCAGCATATCCGAATTGTACTTCGGACTTTAAGGGATGGTCAGTTATATGCTAAGTTTTCGAAGTGAGAGTTCTGGTTGGACTAGTTTTCCTTCTTGGGCCATGTAATATCTTTCGAGGGCATTAAGGTGGATCCTAAGAAGATTTAGGCAGTTTAGAACTGGCCTAGGCCTACTTTAGCTATAGAGATTCGGAGCTTCTTGGGTTTAACGAGCTATTATCGCCGATTCGTGGAGGAGTTTTCATCTATCTCAGCCCCATTGACCAGGTTGACCCAGAAGGGTGCTATTTTTAGACTGCATTGACTACAGCCCCGGTGTTGGTATTTCCTATTATTGTGATGCATCGCGTATTGGTCTTCGCATCTCGACAGTTAAAGGTTCATGAGAAGAATTACCCTATGTATGATTTAGAGTTGGTAGTCATCGTTCACACACTGAATAATTGGAGGCACTATCTATATGGCATTCCATGTGAGGTCTATACCGACCATCGAAGTCTCCAGCATCGGTTCAAGCAGAAGGACCTTAATTTGTGGCAGCATAGATAGTTAGAGTTGTTGAATGACTATGATATCACCATATTATATCATCCGGGAAGGCCAATGTAGTGGTTGATACATTGAGTAGGAAGGTTGAGAGCATGGGCAGTTTGGCATATTTACCTGTAGTGGAGAGACCACTAGCTAGGGATGTTCAGGCTTTGGCCAATAGGTTCGTGAGATTAGATGTTTCGAAGCCTAGCCAGGTTCTTGCTTGTGTTGTGGCACAATCTTCGTTATTGGAGCGTATTAAGGCTCGCCAGTTGGATGATCCTCACTTGTTGGTGTTGAGTGACACATTGCAGCGGGGTGGTGCTAAGGAGGTTGTGATTGTAGATGATGGTGTTATGCGGATTCAGGGCCAGATTTGTGTTCCAAATATTGATGGGTTGCGAGAGTTGATCCTTGAGAAGAGCCACAGTTCGCGCTATTCCATTCACCCAAGTATCACAAAGATGTACTATGATTTGAAATAGCACTATTGGTGGAAAAAATGAAGAAGGATATTGTTGCTTATGCCTCTCGGTATTTGAATTGTCAACAGGTGAAGTATGAGCATCGAAAATTGGGTGGGTTGACTCAGAGATTGGAGATACCGGAGTGGAAGTAGGAGCGCATCACTATGGATTTTGTGGTAGGCTTACCACAGACCTTGAGGAAATATGACAGTCTGGGTAATTGTGAACCGGTTGACTAAGTGCACACACTTTATTCTGGTGATGACTTCCTATTCTTCAGAGCGGTTGGCTCAGATTTACATCTGGAAGATTATCCGCCTGCACGGTGTGCCCATTTCCATCATTTTTTACCAAGGCACGCAGTTCACATTGCATTTTTGGGTCGAGCTGAGTATCGCGTTTCATCCTCAGATAGACGGACAGTTCGAGCACACTATTCGGATATTTTAGGACATGTTGCATACATGCTCTATAGATTTCGTGGGTTAGTGGAACCAAATTTACCTCTAGCGGAGTTCGCCTACAACAACATATCAGTAGACCATCCAAATGGCTCCGTACGAGGCCTTATATGAGAGGCAATTTCATTCACCGATTAGCTGGTTTGAACTTGGTTAGGCTAGATTATTGGGCACTAATTTGGTATGTGATGCTATGGAGAAGGTTAAGGTGATTTAGGAGCGACTTCGTATAACTCAGTCCAGACAAAATAGTTATACGGTCCGGAAGGTTCGGGATGTGGCTTACATGGTGGGTGAGAAGGTTCTTCTCCGAGTGTTGCCAATAAAGGGTGATAAATGGGGATTCTGACTACTTATTAGCGTCTTTTAGCTTTTGTTTTAGTCTAAAAGCATTGAATTACGTTCCCCAAACTAATGAAATGTGCAAAATTGTAGGAATTCTGGAAGTTGGACTCCTGAGATGAAATCCAGCTCAAAGAGGAGAAGTCCAAGCACAAGGTAACAAAATGGCATAGAAGCATACAAAGTGCGGTCCGCAGAAGGAATTCTGCGGCCAAAGAAGAAATTGCGGACCACAGAATTCCACCTGCGGCTGCAAACAAAGAAGCAAAATTTAGTAGATTGTTATGCAAATTGCGGACCGCACATGAATTGTGCAGCCGCAAGAGCTGGGCTAGGACTTAACTTCAAAGGATGTGAAAATTTCCAAGCTCCTAGTCCCTGAGAACTGCGGACCGCACAAGAATTGTGCGGCCGCAAAAGATGTGCCTTGTGGCCGCAGACATAAAAGTGTGGACCACAGAAGATTTGTTTGCGATCGCATACATAATCTGCGGACCGTAGAAATGTTGCCTTGAGGCCACAACTCAGAATTGTGCGGCCGCAGAATCCCAGCTCCTGCAAGATGAAGACATCTACGGACCGCAAATGGAATTGTGCGGCCGCAGAACTTCCCAAGGGGTATTTTTGTGTGAGATTTTCAGACTTGTATAAATAGAAGAGTCTCACGAAATTAGGTCAAGTTTTGATATCAGCAAGTACTGTAGCCGTTTTTCTTTGCCTCTTTTGGAAGTTTAATATATTTTGGTGTATTTTACAATAGATTATATTATTTTAAGCTTACATTATGAGTTTAATTAGTCATTCTTCTTCTTTTTGTTCAAACCCAAGCATGAATAGCTAGAGTTTTACTAGTGTTGTAACTCAACCCTAGTGTGTAAATATTATGGGTGTCTAATTTAGTGCTTGTTTATGATTGGGTGTTTATTATTTAGCCTATTTCATGCTTTAATTTGTGAAATTAATGGTTGTAAATATTAGTTCATACCTATTTGACATAGTCTCTACTTGAGAAAGAGAAACTTAGTCTAGGAAAACTTGGCTAACAAGGTATTGGGTCAATCGAGAGATTGATTAACCCAATTAAGGGTTTAACCTAGAGATAATAATTACTCGACTTGAGCTTTTATCAATTGTTTTGTGTGATATCCATTTGGTCTTGAGAAAGCCAAATTGGGCAAAACGACTCTCTGACCGAGAGGTATTGAGTGGGTAATTGAGAGTTGATAGCTATAATACACCCTGATCAACAAAACAAACATTAAGGTCTTTACCCCCAATAGGCAAACACCTAGGTAATGGTTATAGCCCTAGGCTTTTTACCAATTTGAAAAACCTCAAAAATAACTATTCCTACTCTTCCTTCGTTATTCAGCAATCTTTAGTGTAAAATTAGAAATAGAAATAAAACCTTTTTGTGGAAGTGCAAATCAAGATAATTCAATCACGCGCATTAGAATATATACCCCTAACTCCCATCTTAGCTCCCTATGGATTCGACCCCGACTCTTAGTTGGGTTTTATTATTGCAAATGACCGTTTCATACCTCTTTTGAGGTGTGTAATTGGACGCGATCAAAGAGCGTGATGCAGTTTGGGAAGAAGGGCAAGTTGAGCCCAAGGTTTATTGGCCCATTTGAGATCTTGGAGAGAGTTGGGGAGGTTGATTATAGGCTTGCATTACCTCATATCCTAGCAAGGGTATATCCAGTATTTTACGTTTCCAAGCTTCGAAAGTACCATAAGGATAGATAACATGTTTTGGACTTCAGCACGGTGTAGCTTGATGAAAATTTAGCGTATGAGGAAGAGCCGGTAGCTATTCTAGACCGACAGGTTCGTAAGTTGAGATCTAAGAGTTTTCCCTCTATGAAGGTGCAATGGAGAGATCAGCTGATTGAGGAGGTTACGTGGGATTCTGAGTCCGATATGAAAAGTAGATACCCCACACCTTTTTACCAGTCCATGTACTTTTCTATGCCCGTTTGAGGACTAACGTTTCTTTTAGAGGTGGATATATCACGACCCGATATGTCATTTTGAGTACTAGCCTTAATTTCTATCTTCCGAGACCTCTCATAGCTTCATTTGATTTTTCTTGATTTGTGTGCATGGTCCATGTCGCTTTTCGAAAAGCTATTACGTAAAATTTTGAAGAAAACGTAATTTTTGACTTAATTAAGGCTAAGGTTGACAGCGGTCAACGTTTGTGGTAAACGACCTCAGATCGGTGATTTAACAATTACGATGGGTTCGTATGATGTTTTTAGATTTGTTTTCACATTTGGTTGGGGTCCCAGGTGACCCGAGCACATTTCAGTGCATTATGGTGAAGTTGGCAAATAGTTGAGTTTTAAGTTAAAATCTTGAGTTTTGATGATCGATTCTTGTTATTTGATGTTATTTCGGTGAATTAAGGTAACGAGCAAGTTTTAAGGATGTTATTACACTTGTGTGCATGTTCGATTTGGAGCCCGAGGGGCTCGGGTGAGTTTCGGATGCATTGCGGAATGAATTAGGACTGCTGATGCACAACAGCTTGTGTGCTTAGGTTGCAGGTCTTGCATTTGCAAAGACATGATTGCAATTGTGAGCCCCGCATTTGCGATGTCAGGCTCACAAATCCGTAAATAGGGCTGGGACTGCAGACTTCGCAAATGCGAAGAAGTGGTCAGATTTGCGGACAGTGGGTGGTCGTATTTGCGTCCTTGGAGTCGCTTTTGCTACTTGGAGCTGGGGGTTGCCAGCTTCGCAAATGCGAAGCTTAGCTCACATTTATGGTAAGGGGACTCCTCGTATTTGCGACTTCTGTAGGCCTGATGCACCGATCGCATTTTCGATCTGTGTATCGCATTTGCGACATTCTAATTGCGACATCTACAACTGAGTAAAATATTGGAAAATCGGGATTTAGCTCAATTTACACCATTTTTCAACCCTAAGCTCTCTAGAGGAGATTTTTGAAGAACGTTTTCTTCCCAAATTCATTGGTAAGCATCTTTAACTAGTTTTCAATTACTTTACAAGAGTTTTTAACATCAAATCTAAGAAGTTTATGGTAGAAATTAGATGTTTTGGGTAGATTTTATATATTCTGCAAAATTGAGATTTGGACCTCAAATTAAGGTCGAATTTTGAAACAAATCACATATCAGGTCTCAAGGGTGAATAGGTAATTGGATTTTGGTCCGAATCTCGAATTTTGACCAAGCGAGCTCGGGGTTGACTTTTTTTAAAATAGTCAAAATTGAATATTTTTCATTTGTGGTAGTTTCTAAAGCTTATATTGGATTGTTTGACTGATAATTGGCTAAATTCGGTTGGTTTGGAGGCTTGTTCGAAACGCAAAGCAGTGAGTTATTGTTGATTTGGTTGCGGAAAGAAGTAAGTGTCGTATTTAACTTTGACTTGAGGGAATTAGGACTTGATGATCTAATTGCTATGTGCATTATGTGTGGGGACGACATATATGCAAGGTGACGAGTGTATATGCATTGTCATGGGTTAAAGCATACGGGTTGGGCTATTTACCTTTATGTCGTCATTTATTCCATGTTATATCTCGTTACATGCTTTGATCACTACATGTACTTACTTGTTAATCCTGCCTTACTTGTAATCTATCCTTTAGTTGTTACTTGTTTAGGTTTATTTGTTCCTCGATCAATATCTGCTTACCTTATATATGTTCCTACCTGTATTAACTGTATATCTTCATTGATTTTTGCCCTTACTTGCCTTTATTGTGTTTACCTTATTTGTTGCACTTTATTATGTTATATCTGGTTGTGTGAGTCCTTTGGCTATTTTCGTATTAATGATTTGTTGAGGTTTGTGAATATGAGATATTAGTTGTTCTCTGTTGCGCTAGCAGTTTCTTAGTGTTTTATACGCTTTAGTACCTTTTGTGTTGAGATTATAGAATTATGTAGTGTTGAGTTGTTCATATTAATGAGTTGATATTGTGAACGGGTTGCGCGTTGCAATCGTATTGAAATGAACTGATAATGGTAACGGGTTGCATGCCGCAACAGATATTGATATGATATTGGAATCAGGTTTCACGCCGCAACATATATTTTGTAACTGTTGGGATCGGGTTTCACACTGCAACGGAGTATAATGAGTTGTAATTGTTTATAGCTGTGGTATTCTATTTATGTATAGTGATGTGAGGATTATGAGATGTTATTCTGGGGCCCTCTGTTAGTTGACTTTCGGGTCCCGTTCTTATGAGTTTATCAATTTTCCCTATATTTTGTTGTCTTTTATTTATCTGTACAGGTTTATTGTCAATGTTTTGTTATAGCCTCGTCACTACTTTGTCGAGATTAGGATCGACACTTACAGATTACAAGGAGTTGGTTGTACTCATACTACACATATGCACTTCTTGTGCAGATCCCGATGTTGGTCCCAACAACGCGTAGAAGAGTTTGCTCGGATCCGACTCGTTCAAGAGACTTGTGGTAAAGTTGCACGGCGTTCGCAGTCCTTGAAGTCCCCTTCTTTCTTGTTTTACTACTTATCTAGTTTCAGAAAGTTGTATTTCATTTCGGACCATATTTATAATATTCTAGTCGCTCATCTACTTGTGACTCTGTATTACTAGGATTTGTATAGACTGCATAATTATGTCCGAAATAAAGACAACTGCACAAAATGGGAAGAGACACCAAGACTGTAGACGAGATGAAGCTCTACCTTGTCTCTCGGATAACTCAGCAAGCAAAACTCTGCTACTGGTGGCTCGGTCCAACACCTAGATCTGCACAATTAAGTATAGAGTGTTGTATGAGTACAACCGACCACATGTACTCAGCAAGTATCATAACTAACCTCACCGAGGTACTAGAAACAAGAATTATAAATGATATTTGCTAATCACCTGTACAGTTCATGAATTCAACGAGTACAGAACAATAATACGAGCAAGTCATAAATCTTAGAAAGAACCACCTTGCTGCACATAATTTTCTAACATACTCTGCTTAGTCAACAGTTCAGCATATAAAGATGATATGCAATTAAATCAGGTAAATAACCAAGAAAATTATAAGTAAATATGAAATGCAATAACCAAATCAAATACTGGCTAGCTTTTCCTCGGAATTTCCATAGCTGTACCAAACCACTGATAAGTTTTCCTAAATAACCAAGTGTACACCATCAAGAAGGAGCATGAGACCCTAGGGGGATGGATCCATATTCATACGCTGCACGGACAACTCACGTGCCAATAATATCAATATCTGGATTCGCACAGACAACTCACGTGTTGCACGGACAATTTACGTGCCAATAATATCAATGTCTGAATTCGCACGGACAACTCACTTATTGCACGGATAACTCACGTGCGAATAATTACCATCCGTCTGGTGTGGTCACATGTTAAATATCACAATCCGCCCGGCGTGGTCACAGACTACTAGTCCAGATCATATCACATAGAAAACATATATACAAGAATACAGTACATGATTAATCAATATCAAGTTTCATATCCTGGACAGATATAAATGATATACTAAGGTGTATGCATGTGCAAATTATCCTATTATAGCTCAATCCGGCAAGTACATCACGAAAGTAGCAATTATCAAGTTCAATTAGGAGAGTAACCTCAATGTAACCTCAAATATGGTACAAATAGCTTACAAAAGGAGTAGAAATAGGAGGAACATCACAGCATGAAGCTTAGCAATCAAATCAAGACATATCATAGCCTAAGCACTACCCCGAGCATAAATAATACCCTGGTGCATGCACATGAGCTCAATTCCCACACATGTGCGCCACCCATAGCACAGCTATCACAAATGACTCAGGAAACTAGTGCCTCAACCAAGTTTAAGTAAGATACTTACCTCAAGCAAGCTAAATCAGTACTCTAGGAAGCCCTTCCCGGTGAGTCAACTTTCGAACGGCTCGAATCTTGTCGAAATAACTTAATATTATCAATAAAAGCCATAGGAAACAATTCCAAATGATAAAGGTGAGATCTTGAATCAATTATTCAAATTCAACCCAAAAAGTCAACCAAGGAACCCAACAAAACTCACAAATTCTGAACACCCATTCCGATACGAGTCCAAATATACGTGTTTATCCAATTCCAACCTCAAATCGACCCTCAAATCATCAATTCTCACTCTCCAAAATCATAGCATAAAACCCCCAAATACCACATTAAATTCATATAATTAGGTGTAATAATCTACGGGTAACCAATATCTAACACCAAAATCAAGTAAGGATTACTTACCCCTTCAAATGTGATGAAAAGCCCTCCAAATATCTCCCCCAGCCAAGCTCCACAACTTCCAAAAATGAGAGAAATAACAAAACCCTTCGAATATAAAATATGTCTGACAAAACCGCATATGCGGTCCTCAGTGCCACACCTGCGATACCGCATCTGTGAAATATCCATCGCAGAAGTGGAAGTCACTAACTTCTCGACTAGCCGCTTCTGCGGCTTCGCTTTTGCGGAAGCTCTTGCGCACCTACGCTCAATGGTCCGCATCTGCAGACTTCCTCTGCCAGCCTCCTCCTTCGCATCTACGAACAAACGGCTGCACCTGCGGCTTTGCACCTACGGCCAAGCCCCCCGCAGATGCGAAAACACCAGAAGTCTTGAATCTTCAGCAATATAACTAAGTCCGAAAATAGTCTGAACTCAATCTGAAATACCCGCGGGGCCCCCGGGACCCCATCCACTTATACCAACCAATTTCAAAATATAAAACGGACCTACTTAAGGCCTCAAATAACACCAAACAACATCAAAATCATGAATCGCACCTCAATTCAAGCCTAAGGAAACTAATGAACTTCCGACTTCCGAAACTCATACCGAACCATATCAAATCAACTCGGAATGACCCCAAATTTTGCATGCGAGTCCTAAATGACACAATAAACTTATCCTAACTCTTAGAATCAAAATCTGAACCTGATATCAACAAAGTCAACTCTCAGTGAACCTATCAACCTTCTAGACCTTCAAGTTTTGCCGAAAAGTACCAAATCAACTCACGGACCTCCAAATCCAAATCTGAACATAAGTCTATGTCCAAAATTACCATACAAAGCTATTAGAACCATCAAAATAATATTTCAGAGTTGTCTATATAAAAGTCAAACTCCGGTCAATTCTTACATCTTAAGCTTCTAACCTTGGGACTAAGTGTCCTAATTCAATCTAAAACTTCCCCGAAACCAAATCAACCATCCTGGCAAGTCTCATAATCACAAATACACATATGTAAAGCATCAAATAGCGAGAGCGAAGTTAACATACTTAAAACGACCGGCCGGATCGTTACATAAAGTTAGAACTTAGAATTGATGGTTGCAAACAGTTATTCATACCTTTTTGACCTTGTTCTTACTTGAGAGAGAAGAACTTAGTCTAGGAAAACTTGGCTAACAAAAAATTAAACTAGTTGAGTTATTGATTAGCTTAATTAACGGATTTGAACTAGAGATAGTGATAATCTCACTTGGGCTCATATTTAATTGCACTTATAGCTACCCATTTGGACTTAAAAAAGCTAAATTGGGAATAATCACACCTTAACCGAGAGGTATTGAGTGAGTACTTGAGTATTGAGAGTCATAACAACTCTGATCTATCAAGCAAGCATAAATTGACTTTACCCATTAGGTTTACACCTAGGTGAAGATTACAACCCTAGGGTTTTCTCCATTTGTTAAAACTTCAAAAAATTTGCTTATTACTTGTTTGCTAGATTAGTTCACAAATCTTACTTGTTTAATTAGTGAAGTTGATAAACCACTTTTGTTTGAAAGAAAAATTGAGCTATATCAAGTTGCTCACTTAAGTGTTTACCATAACACCCATATCAAATTCCTCGAGGTTCGACCCCGACTCACGTTTGGTAATTAT
This sequence comes from Nicotiana tabacum, assembly GCF_000715075.1. NCBI lineage: Eukaryota > Viridiplantae > Streptophyta > Magnoliopsida > Solanales > Solanaceae > Nicotiana > Nicotiana tabacum. Next base: position 81,377,644 of record NC_134093.1, read on the forward strand.
TATTGTAACGACCGTTACATATTCCTTATTTGGGATGTGACTTGGACGTAATCAATTATAATTAATATATCTATAAAAATACACAAAGAGCAAATAATAGAAATTAAATAAAGTTTTACAATACCAGCACATATAAAATAATACAGTTTATTGTAAGACTAGCAACAAATTTAGAGCAAACAATAAAAATTAAATAATGTCCTATAATATTAACACAAATTTAAATTAAAAAAGTTTATTACAAGACTAACAACAAATTTATTCTCTTATAAAATCATGCTGGATTCTGTAACAACTCTTTGCACGTGATTTTCTTGTGGCCAACTTCCTTCCAAATGGAATTTTTTTCCTTCTTCCTTATTTCATAAGATTTAGAAATACCTGGCCAGCGCTTAGTCTTCTTTCTCCTCTTTTTAGGTTCGACGTCTGGTAGAAGTATTTTTCTCGACTGAATAGACTTGAGCAGCACCCATTGTTCTTCTGGAAAAATTGGATAAATTGTTCACTTACGCAACCAAGTATGTTTGAACCTTATAAAACAGAGAGGAGTAGTCGTGCACGCCTTGCGTTTGCGTCCCAGCAACCTGACCGATAAAATTGCGAGATCTTCCGTTCCATCTGTATTTTTGGACCATACGAGTTTATTTTATTTTTACCAAAATCGTCCAATCTATGACTAAATCCACTGAGGTGTTAGTGCTGTTATTGTGGCTAAGCTTGCTGATACCTTTTAAATGAAACTTCAGCAGTTCCTCCAATCACTTTCTTAGTCACAAATATCTTAGTCCAATCTATGACTAAACAAGGTCTCATACTATCGCTCGAAGATACGAATGCAAATCATCATCATTCTTTATGAACGCACGAAGAATCTTGTCCTTGCTAGCGCAGAACTAAGCATGTAAATAATATTTAGCTGCCTCGGCGAACATGTTCATTGGTCACATTTAATAGCGACATAAAATATCTGTTATACGTAGCCTCACCACGAAATTCAGTAGGTACTGTCGCCTTTATATCTGAATACCAGGTCCAATTATTTGGCCCCTCAACCCATTCACCAAAATAATGACTGCATACTAATATATAATCTCTTATTAATCAATTATGAACTACTGGTCTATTTAACTATGGTCTATTACGCATTCCTGGTCGAGTGACTTAACAAATTGCACAGCACTAGGACTCAAATTTGCAGAACCCAAAATATACAAGTGACAAAAAAGAGGAGATTTAATCACTTACTAGTCGAACACATGGCATAATATATCCCTTGGAAGTAATTTTCAATCTACTGTACCGCCAATTTTAGCTCGAAATCAGCAAATCCAATCTTCTTCTAAGAATCCAGTTCTCCATTGTTATGATGCGAATGTGTCTTTGAAATAAAATGGGGAAGAATGAAGAAAGTACAATTGAGCTCTATGCGAGAAATAGAGAAAAACACGAGCCGAAAAAGAGAGGAAAATGGCAGATTTTAGCACCAGAACAGTAATAATAAGGGGGTGAAGAATGGCAGGAGTTGAGTTTTGGGTTTCTTTATTCCTATTTTTAAAAATAATTATATTTATATACAGTGATATGTAATAAATAAAACTTTGGGGTTGGAGTTTGAACTTTACGCTTCACCTTATCATTAATTCAAATCACATATTAGCGCTAATTAACAGCGAAGGTCACCTGTAGGGGTGTACATAGGTCGGATTGGTTCGAATTTTTCAATTACCAAACTAAATCAATTGTGTCGGGTTATTGAATCTAAAGACCAAACCGAATCAAACCAATAAAAGTCGGGGGTTTTAACCTCGATTTTTTTCGGATTTTTCAATTTTTTCGGGGGTTTTTTTCTTCATAAAGTCTTCATAGCACAAAACATAGAATTTGTGCTCCAAATATTTTTTTGATCCTAGTAAGACATAACTATATAAGGTGTTTTTCAAGAAAATAACATAAAATATGAGATGAGTTATGGCATTGTACTAAAATATTCAACAATAAAAATAATAAAATTACATAAAATAAATATTATTAATATACCATAATAAAAATAAACATAATCTAAAATTACTAAGTTGCTAAAATAAGTACAGCTAACAAGTACTGATTTTACACGACTAAACACTAATAAAAAAAAAAAAAGTTGTGCATTATATCTTAACCATGGAAAAACTTAAAAAAAATAGATATCAAACACTATTGTCATTCCTAATACAGTTTAATTGAATGTCTTTTATTAGCATTAATATTGACTATAAAACTTATTGTAGCATTCAAGAATTATAAGTCCAAGTTCAAAATAATACGTTAAAAGATAAAATTATGAAAATGTTTAAGAAATATTCATAAACTACACAACAATAAATATTTTTATGTATCAAATATATTTAAAATTTCTATACATGTAATATCGGGTTGGCTTGGTTCGGTTTGACTTTTTTTAAATAAAATCAAACCAAACCCATTTTGGTCGGATTTTATTTTTCCAACACCAAACCAAATCATAGTCAGATTTTTTTCTCGGTTTGATTCGGATTATCAGTTTGATATGGTTTTTCGATTTTTTTTTACACCCCTAATCGCCTGCCCAATAATTAAGACAGAGAGATATTTTAATTAAAATAAATTATAAAAGGGCACGGTCGGCTAACTCACCCGAGCTACTATAAAATAAATTATAAAAGGGCATGGTCGGCTAACTCACCCGAGTTAGTAGCTAATTCTCCCCTATACTCAGTAGATTATTAATTCTTTAGCTTGAATAGTTAATGTAAATTTAAATTTAAAAAAAATGGTTCGCAAGAAGAAACTTACTTGCAAAGGTACAAAAGAAGAAATAAGTGGAAAAGGAGGAAAAATAAAGTAAATTTGTCGTTATTGGTACATACTTTTTCTATTTCATGATTTAAAGGGGCTGTTAAATTAAATATGATTTAAAAAAGAAAGAAATTCTTTTAATACATAAATTATTAGTGTATAATATACCGAAATTACTCTTAATATCTCATAATTCATAATTATAAATTTGTTTAAAGGACCATGTCATTAAGCACACAAAGAGAAAGGTCAAGTTTTGGGACGTTAAAGGACAATAATCTTATTACTCCTTAGAAAATTAGATCAAATCAACATCCTAATTAAGTTGAAGGAACTAGTGTTTTGAGGCAAAAAGAAAAGAAAATAAAAGATACGTTCTTTTTATTAACTTCACTTGTATGAGCTTGCACACATGGTTAGTCACATGTCATCGAAAGGAGGAGGGTTGTAGTAGGTTGGCATCCAATATAAAACTTGTGGATTCATGATGAGTTATCACAATATTAATTTTTAGTTTATTTGGTATAATTGATGAGATGACTTATTGAGCTTAAAATAGAGAAACATGATTGATAAGTATTCATATAATAGGCCACAACTTATTTGTATTGAGGCATAGTTGTTGTTCTCTGTTATTTCACGTTAAGAACACATCCACTTTTCACTTGATTTAGCAAAACCCCAATCATCATCAATTTTTAGGTAAACAAAACCAAGATTAAGTGGCAAGAGTATAGTTATTCACACCAGCAAGTACTTACTAATAAAACAAAAGAAAAAAGAACGGTCCTCCGACCAGTGGCGGACGTACGTGGTGGCAAGCGGGTTTAACTGAATCCGCTTTATCAAAATATAATACTGTGTATATGTATAAATTATGATTAAAGTTGCGTAAATTTTGTATAAATATTTTATTTGAACCCACTTGACAACTTCTATTTTACGACTAAAGTTATGTACTTCTAAGATTGAACCCGCTTGCACAAAATTCTGGGTCCACCACCGCCTCCGACCCTTTCTTCCCGATTTGTTTTTTCCAATTTCTTCATAATGCTGTAATTACTTGATTTTGTTGAACTTGTCACTATCTTTTAATTGCAAATTGAATATTTTGTTGCTTTTGCTATAAAAGAAAAAGTGTTATAAAACAATAAAAGAAGAAGAAGAATATTGCAGAGAAAAGTAGGGAGAGAGAATTCTTATTGATTTGAGATGAATTACAATGGAATAGAACCATTTATTTATAGGGAAAAGGTGATTTGGTCACCAAGTAACAAACCCTAAAATCTCTCTAAAATATAGACATTCACCTTAAATACAATTCTATTTATAACACTCCCCCTTGAATGTCTATTCAACAGATAATGTGCCTCATTTAAACCTTAACTAAAATAAAACCCAGTGAAAAAATATTTTAGTGAAAGAAAAAGAGTACACATATCTAACAATACGCCTTTTGGTTGCCTCGTTAAAAACCTTACAAGGAAAACTCAGTGGGACAAAATCTTGTAAGGAAAAAAGAGTACAATGCGTATTAACTCCCCTTGATGAGAGCATCAATTCACATCTTTGAGCCTTCGCATTCCAATCTTGTGCACTAGCTTCTTGAAGATTAACGTGGGCAGAGATTTGATGAATAAATCAGTCATATTAACTCCAATGAATATGTTACACGTTGAAAATCCTCGCTATCACATTATCATGCTTATAATTATAGCAAGATACATATGTGCACAAATTGCACTTAGGATTGTATATGCTTTAAACCAATTGAATCCTTCAGGAATAGACTTTAGATTCATATCAAATTTTAATGTCATGCTAGACATCTAAGATAGATAAAAGTGATTGCACATACCATTGATTTTATACTTTCAAGTATTTGAACTACAGGTTCAAAACTATATATCTTTCATATGAAACAAATTCTATTAGAATTTTGTCCCTTTCATTTGACCAATATTTTTGTGTATGTATTCAACAGACTTAAGACCCCCATCTATATTTAGCGCTATCATAGATGTTGTCAACGAATATTTTATATTGGTTCCAATATCTTTTCATAAAGACATAACATAGAGATCTCTTCATTCATTTCAGGTAGCTAAAGCTCTCTTGAGGGTTTATAAAATGTTAAGTCATGTACTCTTCTAGAGCACTTGCCTCTTATTATGATCTTTTTGATCTTTTGCTCCTCTTCTTTATCAAGAATTTTATTTGAAACCGATTTGTCTATACGCTTTAAGCGTACCGTAGACTTTATCCTTCTAGGACTTATTCTAATAGGAGCAAATGCGTCTGGCATGCTTTCCAATAAATTGCAGATGAATTATCTTTTTATGAACTTCAAGTTCATATTATCTTATTCAATGATCTAGATGCACAAACAATAATTCATTCCGTAACTTTTTCTCAACTGTTTATCATGTCTCCCCCTCATGTTAGAAAAACTAACTTGCTTCCTCAACTTTGAAAATCCATCTTTGTGCGTTATGATGTTAATAAAATAATACACCGCACATCAATAATAATAAGATAAAATTATTTGGTTCATGACCCCGAACCATTTATGAGGGGAGAATATAATATATTTTCGTATATAATCTATATCAAACTGATTTAGATAACTTTGTTATCATAAGCAATAGTTTAACTATTAAGTGGAGGCACTCAATAAATCATTTTGCTAAACCAGCTGTGATGTAAACCAACTTATCGAGATGAACTATCTTGAATAGAAAATATGAAAATTATGCTCGAAATTAAATTTATTGAGCAAGTTACCTCGCAAACGTCAGGTTGCGGATTAATAATAATCGTGCATGTAACCATCTTATAGATGAAGCTTATGTGGTATACATGGCAGGTGAATGAGCCAATATTCACCTTTGATATTTCCAATATTCATGGGATTCAATCCCAATTTAGTTGGTCTATTAATTAATGAGAACAAGCAACATAAGAGAATCCGTAAAGAACTTTCTAGTTCTTTAATATTTACTCATGTGAATTCTCTTTTATTTTTGCGCATCATACTTAAATTGATATGGCTAAACTAGTTATGCCAACTGGATAAATTATCAATATTGATAAACTTTAGGTTTACACCATGACATGTGCAATTATCAATAAACTCCAAGTTTATTACGATATGGGTGTTTATATCAATAAATATCTAGTTCACTGCATCATGTAATTTCACCATATTCTTTATTTGTGTAGTACAAATCAGGCAATAAAGCGGGTAGTTTTCAAATACATATTACCCCGCTACAGTTGTAGTAATATAAGGATATTAAATCTTCTGATTATTTATAGTCAATATAACCATCTGTTTTCGCGAATACTTTAGAAACTCAATAAGTTTATTTGAGACTTACTACAACACAATGCCTTATTGATAATTAATTTTATTCTTCCAAAATAGTAATAATTGGCTCTTCCAGAGCTCTCAATTTATTTGGTACTACTACATGTTCATCAACATCCATATGGCGAATATCTCTTTTAAAGAGAAAGTTATACCATTATGGTCATGGTCAAAATTATATGCAAGATTTGTTTCTTGCATTACTATTATCCTTTAATAATCACATTACCAAACTATTTTTGCGTAGAATAGGTACATGAACAATGGCCATTCATGCCATAATAATGACATTATTTTCTTATATTATCTCAAACCTCCTTCTAGAGGTGAGTGTGGTATATTCACTACCACTAGCATGTTCATATTCTTTCAAAAATGAATATGTATTCATAAATTACATGTTGTCACATTCAAATCATGAATGGACCATAATAATCTATATGTGTTTTATAAAATCTCATGTCAAATCGATGACAAATATTATTTTCACAGAGTGAAGGATTATTTTGAAAATCCTTATTATTCTCATTACCACAATGATGACGATTATAATTTCGTATATTGCCACGTCCACATCCGTTGATACCTTCACGTAATAATTTTATTTTCTTTCAGACTTATTACGTACTGCTATCACATTCTCTTAAGGGAACGAGAATGAAGCAAATTTAATGGGACGGGTTTCCACTTCTTATGCTCAGAGACATACTTGAATTTGATCATAGCAATACATAGAAATTTTACCACTTCAGGAGGTTATAATTTCTTACAAACTCTATTAGAGTTACAATCAAAATTTATTGTCTTTGCTTGTATTTAAAATCAAATTATAGAATTTCAAGAATTTAAAAGAGAAAAATAAAATAACATACTTACCTTAAATCCGAAATTTATTCCTGAAGGAATCATGGAACAATTGACAATCATTATACTCAATGTTATGCATAAGTTAGAGCACCATGCACGTATCCCAGAACCTCTACTCAATTGGTTGGAGTCTCGTGCTGATAACGTATTATAAAACAATTAAAGAAGAAGAAGAATATTGCAGAGAAAAGTAAGGAGAGAGAATTCTTATTGATTTAGAATGAATTATAATGGAATAGAACCCTCTATTTATATGGAAAAAGTAACTTGGTCACCAAGTAACAAATCCTAAAATCTCTCTAAAATATAGACATTCACCTTAAATACAATTCTATTTATAACAAAAAGTAATTACTTGATTTCTTCCCTCATCACCCGCCTTCCCCACATCAATCAACTTATAGAATCCTACTTCCTAAAATGTTTGTATTGTATATGGAAAGGAGCTACAATCATTAAGCAAGTTAGAAGTGGTTGGTGCCTAAGCACGGGTTAGGATCCGCTCCAGTTATAAATTCTCCAGTATTTATAAATACAGGTGTAGATTAGAGCCACTTACCCATATAAATTTTAAACGCTTAGATCCCTTTTCCTCTACTTCTATGAAACTCCTTTTTCCTTCCAAATGAAAGGTAAATACAGAACCCTATCAAATGAGTGATGAAAAAGCTTCTTCGACGGATTTTTTCTTACTACAAAATTAAATATCAAATTTATTAATAAGTTACAATTCAATCTATTTGAGCTCTGCGATTTTTGAGATGGGTAACCCACCTTTATGGAAAATTAAATTAGAAAATATTTTAATTATGGGTAGTGTAGCAAAAAAGAACAAATCTTATCTTCTTCTCTTTAACTGACTGATTCGCAGTCTGCAGTATAAGACCTTTGTGAGATGTTTCGACCGAAATAATATAGGTCTCTTCATGCATTGAAAATCTCTATGTTATGATAGAACTGAATACAAGGAGGAGAAGGATATAATTGTGTAATTCAACAAATTGCTCCTTGAAAAAGCCAAAAAGAATAAAAAAGAAAGCTGCCATCTCAAATAAAAATAAAAATAAAGCAAAAGGAGCCAAGCTACAACGTTGCTTGATGAGTAAAAATGATGCAAATATACTGATTTATGTGTATTTTTCTTCAAGTGAGAGAGAGAGGAGTTTTAAGAGAAGTAGAGGAAAAGGGATCTAAGCCTTTAAAATTTATAGGGGCACGTGGCTCTAATCTAGACCTGTATTGATAAATACTGGAGCGTTTATAACAGGATCAGATCCGGACCCCCTAAGCATAAAGCAAGAAAAGTATTATTTGTGGCTTGAATTTTTTGCTTGTATTTTTAGGAAACCCATAATCCCTATAGGTTTAGGAAAACTCATTGTTCTAATAGATTTGGGAAAGAAAAACGTATTGTTCTTGTCAGATTAGAAAAACCTTTCTCCTATAGGTTTGAGACTATTTGGGATCTATACATAGAGGTTGTAGTTAGGGATTCTATAGATTGTATTGTGTTTTCCTTCTCATTCATAGTGGAAAACTCTCTCTTCTTTTGCCCCGAGAATTAGGTTTAGTCGAACCTCATTAAATCCTTGTATTTATTTTTCCTTCTCTATTTGCTTTGTATGGGATTTTGTGCTAGTTAACCCACGATTTTCCACAACAATTGGTATCTAAGAAATCGCTGACAAATCGCCTTTACCTGAAAAAAGTTACAAAATATCCGTATGAACAAAGGTACCCCTGTTAAAATTCACCTTGATGAGTTTAATTCAATTACAATAGACTTGAAGAATGTGGATATCAAAATTGAAAGTGAGGATCCGGCCTTGTGTGTTATGTCCTTTACCACCGTCTTATGATACTTTTACCGATACGTTGCTATATGCTAAATATATTTTTTTCATTAGAAAATGTTAGAAATGCACTAAAATCTAACGAGTTAAAAAAGAGCTTTTCAGACAGCAGAATTGAGGGCGAGGGTCTTATGAGTAGAGGAAGAACACAACACAAAAACATTAACAGAAAAAAGTCAAAAACCATATCGAAGTCTAGAGCAAGAAAGCAAAACTGTTATGAGTGTCGAGATCAAGGTTACTACAAAAGATATTGTCCTTAGTTGAAAGAGCAGAAAATAGATAATTCGATAAATATTGTTGGCACTGGCAATAATTCTGATGATACTGACTATGTAGGTGTAACGACCCGATCGGTCATTTTGTGTAATTGTGCCCCGTTACCCCTTTTATTGCTTCACACTTGTGTGTTTGTATTTTTATGACTTGCGGGGTTGTTTAATTTCGTTCCGGGAAGCTTCCGGGTTAATTTGGACCCTTGAATCTTAGTCTTGAAGTTTAAATTTGAAAATATTGATCAAACTTTAACTTTTATGAAAACGATCCGAAACTGTATTTTTATAACTCCGATAGCTTCGTATTGTGATTTCGTACTTGGACGTATTCCCGGAATTGATTTTGAAAATCCGTAGGTTGATTTGTGTTGATTTGCCGAAATTTGGCAATTTAAAGTTAAAAAATTTGACCGTAGGTTGACTTTTAGCTATCTAACTGGGAATTTGATTTTTGGGACTTGGAATTGGTCTGTTATGGTATTTAGAACTTGTCTGCAAAATTTAGTGTAATTTGGAATTGATTTGATAGGTTTCGAACGCTTAGATGTAATTCTAGAAGTTCTTGAAAATTTCTTTGAAAATCATGTGTTTTAGTGTTCGATTCAAAATTTCAGATGTTATTTTGTATTTTGGTCACACGAGCAAGTTAGTATAATGTTGTTAGACTTGTGTGTATGTTTGGTTTGGAGCCCCGGGGGCTTGGATGAGTTTCGGACACGTTCCGAAAGTGTTTTGGACTGAAAATTTACAGAAACTGATGTCTGGTGCTCTGGGGTCGTTAATGCGAACACTAGGCTCGCATTTGCGAAGGCGGCAGGTGTTAGGAAGTTGTCGCAAATGCAACCTCACCTTCGCATTTGCGAAGCCACCAGAACTTGGTCATGTTCGCAATTGCGAATAATTTGTCCGCTTTTGCGATGTTCCCCAGTTTGCAATTGTGAAGGCATTATCGCAATTGCGATGTATGTTGAGCCTGTCAGGGTTCGCAAATGCGAGCCCTAGTCCGCAATTGCGAGGGTTCGCATGTCGCAAATGCGACATTTGCAGCTGGTTAAAGGGTTGGGAGACGGGATTTTTGAAGTCATTCTCACATTTTTGAACCCTAGATTCGGTAGGAGGCGATTTGGAGAGGGGATTTTCACCTACAAATCTTGGGTAAGTAATTCTAATCTATTTCTAATCATATTCCATCAACATATCTTATATTCTAACATCAAAATCATGTGAATCAAAATAGAAATTGGTGAAATTGTGCTAAGTTTTTGAAAAATAAGAAATTGAGTTTTGAGAGTCAATTTGGACTCGGATTTTGAAACTAATCACATATATAAAATTATGGGGTCATTAGTTGACGAAATCTACCATTGGACCCGGGTTTTGACAGGGCGGGCCCCGAGTTGACTTTTGTTGACCTTTTAGAAAAATTTTAAATATCTCAACTTTATCTATTTCAATTGAATTTCCTAGCATTGTTTGATAATATTGAGTCGATTTTGGTTAGATTTGAGCCGTGTGGAGACAAACTTTAAGGGAAAAGCTATTTTCGAGGGTTGAATTGGCCTAGTTGAGGTAAATGTCTTGCTTAACTTCGTGTGGGGGAACTACCCCTTAGGATTGGTATTGTTTGATTCAATTGTGCTAAGTGAAATCCATGTACACAAGGTGACGAGTGGGTACACGGGTTGTACGTAGTATTTGACCGGTTTGGGCTACTTAGACTAATTTAATGCTTTAATTGAAATTTCATATTATGTTCTAATTTCTCATAGTCAAATTATCCTTAATTGTGTTAGACTATCCTTAAATGCCTTAGTTGGCTTGTTTAGTATTTGTTTTATATCCTACTTGCTAAATTGCTCCCATGCTTTAGTTGAACCTGTTGCTCCTTTATTGTTACATGCTATCTTTTCATTGTTAATTATCATTGATGAATTAATTGTTCGTATTATCCCTTGTTGATTTCCATTATTTGAGACTCATTGCTGAATATTATTTATTTTATTGTGAGTTAGTCTTATCTAATATCGTAGTTATACCTTATCTTCCTCATTGTTGAGTTAATTGGTGTTGAAATTGTGAAAGTCGTAGTACGTTGAGGCGATGTTGTCTATTGTTGAAATATCTATCTTATTGAGCATTTTCATCCATTGTTGTTGTTGATATTCTTGTATACGTTGTGGTGGAGCCATGGGCTATCGTTGTGGAAACCTTGATATTGTTGTTGTTGGCAAGTTGTGATATGTGGGCATTTGTGGTGCGAATTGTTATTGTGATATGATATTAATACACATGAGGCAGTATAAGACTTGGATTGATGTGCATGTGGCGGTATAAGGTGGGAGTTATGTGCGTGTTGCTTGTATGGGAACTATGTGAAGCCACGCGGCGTCATAAAGTGGGCTAAAGTGCGTGTAGCTATTTTGGGAAAACTATTTTCAAATGTAAGGCTCACACGGCGGTATAAGAAAAGATTGTGATTGAAATTGAGAAATGTAAATACGAGGCGGTACATCGGTTGTGATTATTGATTATACGAGGCGGTACCTCGGTTGATTTCATTATACAAGAGGTGGTACCTCGTTGTATTTCTTGATGTTTGTTTCATGTTGCAAAGTGTTGTTGAACTAATATTTCCTGTTGCTTCAATCTTTATTATTCTAGCAGTTATTGTCCGTACATGATTATTGTAGAACTTTAGTTGCTTCTTTTATGCTATTTATATTGTTAACTTCCAGTACTAGTTCTTGCTATTATCTTGTTCCGTATCAGTTATTCTTCACTTTACGTTACTTATCCATATTATATTTTTATACTATCTATTTCATATCCTAGTAGGTGTCTTGACGTGGCCTCGTCACTACTCTACTAAGGTTAGGCTTGATACTTACTAGGTACCGTTGTGTTGTACTCATACTACGCTTCTGCACATCTTTTCGTGCAGATCCAGGCATGTCTGCTCATGACGGTCATTAAAGGTTGTTGTAGTTTCTGCTTGGGAGACTTCAAGGTATACCTCTCCACGTTCGTAAGCCTCGGAGTCACCTTCCCTATTTTACTTCATATATTTTTTTTTTCGAACAATGATGTAGTAGTACTCTAGTTGTATTTTGTAGAGCTTATGATTCAGTTCCACCGGTTTTGTGGTGTGTATTATGAGATTTTGTTTTCCAGAAGGCTTTATCTACTATTCAGTTGATTTCAGTAACTTGTTAGTTTATATCTATTCAATTATTACTATTTGTTAGGCTTACCTAGTCGTAGAGACTAGGTGCCATCACGACATCCTTCGGAGGAAAATTAGGGTTGTGACAAGTTGGTATCAGAACTCTAGGTTCATAGGTGTTACGAGTCATAAGCAGGTTTAGTAGAGTCTTGCAGATCGGTACTGAGACATTTGTACTTATCTTTGAGAGGCTACGGAACTGTTAGGAAAGCTTCACTTCTTTGATTCCTTATAGTGCGAATTTGTTGATTTCAAAAACTAAATCTTAGACTTTCTATTCTCTCACAGATGGTGAGGACACTCTGATCTGACGATCAGACAATCGCGCCCCCTACTAGAGCCATGAGAGGCCGGGGCCAGCCAGAGGCCGAGGAACGGCACGTGGTGCAGCCAGAGCACCTGCCAGAGCTGCGACACAGGAGCCACCAGTAGCTTCAGTCGGGGGAAAGACACCCGAGGCACCTATTGCTATCCCAGCACTTCAGGAGACCCTCGCACAGTTCCTGATCATGTTCAGTACCTTAGCTCAGGTGGGGTTGATCCCACTTGCACTAGCCATATCTCAGGCTGGGGGAGGAGCACAGACTCCAGCGGCCCGTACCCCAGAACAGCTGGTCCAGGTTGATCTGGTCCCAGAGGTTATACCGGTATAGCCTGTTGCTCCAATTCAGCCGTGGTTAGGGAAGCAGCATCTGAGGAGAAGGAGCTTAGGCTCGAGAAGTTTAAGAAGTACCACCCTCCTACTTTCAGTGGTTTGGATTCAGAGGATGCGCATGGTTTTCTTGTGGAGTGTCACAACATTCTCCGCACTTTGGGCATTGTGGAGATGAGTGGGGTTGCTTTTACTACGTTCCAGCTAAAAGGAGTGGCATATTAGTGGTGGCAGGGATACGAGGTGGGTAGCCCAGCCGAGGCAGCTTCACTTGTATAGGATCAGTTTTTAGAGTTTTTCTTGAGAAAGTTTGTTCCTCAGACCCTTGGGGATGCTTGGCGCGCGGAGGTTGAGCGGCTGCGCTAGGGTACTATGTCAGTGTCGGAGTATGCTATCCGATTTTGGGATTTGTCTAGGCATGCACCAGCCTTGGTTTCCACAGTCAGAGAGCGAGTGAGTCGACTCATCGAGGGGCTCAACCAGAGTATTAGATTTTGCATGGCTAGGGAGTTGGAGTCCGACACTCTGTATCAACATGTGGTTAGGATTGCACGGAGGTTAGAGGGTATGCGAGACCGTGATAGAGATGATGAGTCCAAGAAGCCTCGTGGCACAGGGGGATTTAGTGGTGGTCATGTTGTAGCTACGGCCCATCATGGTAGAGGCTATGTGAACCGTCTAGTTCACTCAGCACTTCCAGTTTCTAGTGGTTCTCCGGTTGTTCCGAGGTGTCAGGTTGCACACTTTGCTCATCCACTTTCTAGTGCACCTCCTGCACAGGGTGCCTTCAGTGCTCAGTCCAGCCAAACAGGCCCGACTAGTCCCAGTCACCACGCCCACCGAGAGCATGTTTTGAGTGTGGTGATACCCGCCATATGGTCAGAGACTGCCACAGACTCAGGAGGGGTGCACTTTCCTAGACTACTCAGGCTCCATGGATTCAATCAGGTCCGCAGACTTCCCAGGCCATGATTGCTGCCCCAGTTGCCGCTCAACTGTCACGCCCCAAACTCGGGGAGCGTGACCGGCGCTCAATCGAGAGAACCCGGCCGAGCAAGCCTGTTAGATTTCCTTCTACCCAAACTCATCTATGAATAAATAGGAGATGTACTCCATTAATCAAACACTAAAAATGTTTTATTAACAACTTCCTTTTTATTCCCATTAGTACCTTCATTCATAATTTCCAAAATATTACGAGTTTATAAAATTAATGAAAAACATGATTTCCAAATACCAACATTTCTAGTTCAATTCCCAACAGCAACCACAACCCACTCTATGGAGTCTCTAAGTACAATAGAAGAGTAATATGGAAATGCCGGCAACAAGGCCCCAGCTATACCTCAAAACACAGTACATGAGAAACAAAAGATACATGACCCCGAAATGAAGGGCTCATCAAATTAGCTGAAAAGAGTGTATTGCTAGCACTGATCAATGCCGCCTGCTGTAGAACCACCTGCATCCATTTAAGATGCAGTGCCCTTGACAAAAGGGACGTTAGTACTGTCGAATAACACTAGTATGTATAACTAAAAGTCATCTTTCAAAATATAATGCCCATATAAGAAAAGGCAACACATAGAAACAACAAGTCACAATCAACAATATTCAAATGTCCAATTAAAACATAATAATTTTCAAAATATGAAGATATCACTGTGAAGTGATAATCAAAATAGGATGATAATATTATTTTTGGTTGGGAGATCATTAGCACCGATATACCACCGTGTTTGTTAGCACGGAGTCCGATCACGCCCGATCGGTTAGGCCATCTCCCCACGAACAATGTGGTTTGATATGTGATATGAAAGAAAGTTGTTACCAAGAGTAGTACCACCATGTGCGCAACATGGCGTCCGATCTCCACCCGATCAGCTAGGCCGCCTTCCCACATATGCCATGTGGGCTGACTTTTCCAATCCATAATTGTTACCAGTCTCATCCCAATTAAGGAGAATTATATCACAATTTCTCCAATATTTCAAGTTCATCCCAAATAAGGGGAATAACCACAATCCACCCCTACACCAGTACGTATAGTTTCAGGTGTGGGCCTTATGAACCACCCTTCCTCGGTTTTGCTAATGATGCTCCCAAAAATATTTTTTGATTTGATTTGCACACAGAGGTATCATAAATACAACTGTACTCACCTCAACATCTTTCACATTGTATAAATTCTCACTACTATTTCCAGTCATTCACAACGACAATATTTCCTTGACTCATTTGGCCATTCACAAGATTCTTTATTCCTGGCACGATGGCCGTATTTCATATTTCACACTTTCACCTCTTTCAATTTCAAATCTCACCATCAAATATAAACATATAGAATATTCCGAAAATCACAACTTTAAGTTCATTAGAAATGAACAATTTAAGCACAATAGATTTCTTTCCGAGAAATGGAGTAATATAATTGGCAATTGATGTGCAAGTTCAAATCATCAACAAGTAACACACCATTTATCCTTGAAATACTTTTCCCCAAAAAGGATAATACACAATTTTCACTCATGAATATGTAAGAACGCAAAACACATTGAAAATATTCATAAAGCATAGTATTTGTTAAAACAGCCACATATGGCATGACTTGAGTACAAAAGCTTTTAGGCAATTCTATTTTCGAAGTCATTTTAAAACATTTGAGTCGATGCTCATTTCATAATTTTTATCACATATTCTCATTTCATTGGCACCACTAGCCACAACTATAACTTAAATTCTTTGCACATTGGCCACACTCATATCCCCAATTCACTTATTTCACTTCCAACCATCTTTATAGATTATCAACAATAAGACATTTCCAATCAAGACTTTAGGTACACATATGAGCAATTAAGAGTCTTACGAATATTGAGATTTTCTCACACAATTCGGCATCATAACCTTCATTTGGAACACGACTCAAAGACATAGCATTTTAAAATGCAAACCATACTTTGAACAACTATCTTTTGACAAAAGGTTCATTCGGAATAATTAAGTTTATAGGGAATAACCCGAAATATTGAAGTAAGGAATCTTGATCCAATCATACTTGATCTTGCGGAAACATTATGGAATTCGATTCTAATAGAGAAAGTTTAGCCAACATACCTCAATTGAGCTTCCTTAACTCTAAAATATTCCGAAATTCTTAGCAACTTCAATCTATTTTAGAAATATAATAAATTGAACCATAATTAGGAAGATATTCATGGTCTCAGCTCATTTGAGCATTTTATCAAACACTAGGTGTACAAATTTAACTACAAGGTTCTTGTACAAGATTTCCTTCACTCCACAACCCAATATTTACTTATTTGAGCTCAACAGTCTTCCCACAAACCTTCTTAGTACAAGAATATATAAATAATACTCTTATACCCAAGAATCATACTCACAATCACACATCTTTTACCCCAAACTCGAAAGTGAAGACCAGGGGTTTGAATCTTACCTCTTAGATGAAGATCTTGTGAGATTTCCTTGTTGGATTTCAAAGCTTGGGTAAGATCTTGATGAACAAAATACTTTATCTACTTTCTCTCTCTAGAACACTCTCGCTTCTCTCTAAAAATCCACAGATGATTGGCCCAAAATAAGCCCTAAAGTCGATTTATCAAAATGTGGTCTGATTATGAAAATAGAAAAATTAACCCTCTAAAATCAGGTTTGCGACCGCATAATGGACTGCAGAATGGCTATGCGGGTCGCAAAATGCACCACAAAATCGGTGCCAAAAACTGGGTTGTACTAGTCCATTCTTCGACCAGTTTGCGGTCGCATAACCACTTCCGCGATCGCATAATGGTTGCAGAATTGGTCGTAGAATCGTATTCTGCCAGCCTTTGATAATTTGGTCATAACTTCTTGTAGGAATGTCCAAATGATGAACGGTTTGAGGATTTAGAAACTAGACACATATACCTTTCTTTTAATAGGTAATACGCCATATAAATCGTCATATAAATAGAGTTATGTTTGTTTGAAGTTAGGTCTTATGCGAACTCACTTGAAACTTTATCCCATCATAAAATTTTCAAGTTGACTTAGCCTTGGGACTCTTCCTAGACCATAAACCATTATTAATTCACCTCATACATACATTATCATGATCAATTTATATCATTCATATAATAGTCCTTGTCTGCACACAAAATAATATAATTGGCACACATCAACTTTCTTAATAGCGCTTAAGTACTTCAAAATTTTTCGGGGTGTTACATTCTCCCCACTTAAGAACATTCGTC
This sequence comes from Nicotiana tabacum, assembly GCF_000715075.1. Lineage (NCBI taxonomy): Eukaryota > Viridiplantae > Streptophyta > Magnoliopsida > Solanales > Solanaceae > Nicotiana > Nicotiana tabacum. The sequence continues at coordinate 81,394,954 of NC_134093.1, forward strand.
CTCGAATGTTTTACAAGTCACTTATAATAATAGAGTTACCATCCTTTTACCTCCAGCCATTATACATAGGCGCTTATGACTACATGGGTCTTATACTTCCGTTCCAAAATCTCAACTTACTTATGGCCCTTAAAATTTGGCTATCTTTACAAATTCTTAAAAAATTTGGCAGAGTTTCCCCTGTAACTGGGCCTATCCACCTGTCAGATAATCACCAAAATCAACCTATCAACACATCCACAACTTGACAAAGCATCACCATGTATATCAACATCACAAATCTCACCATTACAATCATTATATTATCAAGAGTGATATCTGGACATGAGCTGCACATGTTTAAATCATAACACATAGAAAGTACCTTTCAAATCAAAATCATTTGACTATACACTCAAGTGAGAACATTTTATTTCCTTAACACTTTTGGCTCTCAAGGTGGCCTTTTCGACTCATAGACTTTGCCATAACACATTAATGTAGGCAATCCCAACTTCCGGACTTATCTAACAAGGATGACAATTAGGTACCTTTCATAAGCTAACTATCCTTTAACTTCACCTTCAATAAACTCCACTGGAATGATATACAAAGGATTTCCAATTACCTCCTTCGACATAGACACATGAAACACCGGGTACACGGAGGACAATAATAGGGAAATATCATACTCATAATTTGGCCTATTTCCTTCAAGATTTCATAAGGCCTAATGTGACTACACATACTTTACCTTTATTAGAAATTCACATACCATCCTCATGGAGAAAATATTGAGAATAACCCATTCACTTTCTTCAACTTTAAATCTCTACGCCAAATACCCAAACTAAACCTTTGGCGACCTCTAACAATTACTCTAAGATGTGCTAGCTTTAACATTACCATAAAACTTCCTATCCAATATGTTTGTTCATTGGATGACACTTTTTATTTGACATGTTTGAGCCTTCAACCCCCATAGGTTTCTATAAATATGAACAACGAGGCTTGATATTGGCTAGAATTATTCAAGAATCCATCAATATGCTGAGTACTACATTTTAGGAGGTTATATCCTAAGAGACATGAAGGTTACTACCAATAGTGCTGACATGGTTAATCATTGTGACGACATCATTGATTCAACACATGAGGCATAGAGTTTCCTAGTAGGTATTGATAATGTAGGGACCATGGTCATGGTTCTGAGGTTTAAAAGAAATGAGTTATGAAAATGACATCAACAATTGTTTCATTCCATATGGGCCTTGTTCGGCAAATAGTAAACCTCAAAGAGAAATGGCCAAGTACATGACACCAATCGTCTCCTAGAGTGTAGGGAAAATCGGTTCAACTCGAAATGAGAATATTTTGGCACCCGGAATGTGATATGGGTTTCAAAATGCATGAAATTGCATTACGCTCTTAACATTAACTAACACAAGGAATATATGTCACAAGCCCATGGGGATGAAAAATAAGTTGAACACTTGTGAGATTATTATCATTCTCACAACTTAACCTTTGCCTATAGTTGATCCTATATGAGAGGACTAGAGATACGACGAATTTTTCTTTCAATGCAATATGCTCATCATAAGGCTGCTTAACTTTCAACCTCACACAAGTGAATTCATGTAGCTAGGACATCTTAATGTTAGTTAGAGAGAATGAATACTTTGCTGTGAGCTAGATATGTTTTTGTCATAACAACTCTCAAGCTGCAATACTAGGCCACTTCATGGGTAACTACAATGCTAGGAACAATGTGAGTTACTCACTGAGGCATGATCTAGGTGGACATGAAAGTCATACTGAGATGGGCGAACAGAAAGATCTTCTTGTGACAAATTCACGAAAACCTCAAATTCCCGAGAAACTTTATACAGACAAGTGACCATTTCAATTGACACGTACACATATAATAGGTGCTGAGATATGCCCTCATGTTACTAGACAGTGAAAGGATTCATGATAATATACACAAAGGAACAAAGTGATTGTTCAAACCATAGGAGCAACATACACCGGAGAGAAAAAGAGTGGCTCAAGAAGGACCTCAACACTAGGCTGCATTACATTAGATTTGATACCACGTAGGTAAATATTATGGTAGTGCGTGCATAGGCACAAGTGAGCAGATGTTATCCATTTGAATCAAAATATTCTGTAAGAAATTCATCAGGTATGGTCTCTTGTAGAGAATTTAGGAAATCAAGTGGGAAGTATTACTCCTAGAATTATAACTCAATTCAAGGACATAATTATATAGCTCAATTCCACAAGAGGTTGTAAATAAGAGAATTTGTGATAGAGTTGATTCACGAATAAAGCGTCTCGTTCAAAGAGTAGGCACATGCATTGTCTTGTGATTTAACATCTTGGTAAGACCATGTTTATGAGAGCTCTTCAAAATGGGTGCACATATACAACAAGTAAAAATTATGCGGTGTTCATAACGATATAGCAAGGAGTGACGTACTTGGTAACTTTAGATTGACAGGGAAGTACCTTACTTGATGCCCCTCGACTCCACAACCATAACATATTTCAAGAGTCATTCAACACGCCCCAAGTAGCATTTTTTACAAATCAAACATTTTGACTTATTGGTACAAACAACCCTCTTTCGTTTCTTAGGTGCTCTTACCACATGATTTGGTGGCACGATAACATTAATGGGGACAAGTACACTTCCCTTAGCAACTAGTTCTTTCATTCTCTCCTCGCTGACTCGAACCCGAGGGTTACTCATATGAAAAATGAGACATGACGAGGAAATTAGCTTCCTATCTTGATCTCTATCGCACGATCAAAGTATCAAAGAAGTGAGAAATTCCTAAATGTCCAAGTAGCCTCCTCATTATAAATGTAGTCGACAACACACCGATAAGAAGGACTCTACTAGACACGGCTCCGAGACATCCTATGACACTTTAAAACCTTAGGCTCTGACACCAAGTTTGTCATGCCCCAAACTCAGGGAGCATGACCGGCGCTCAACAGAGAGAACCCGGCCGAGTAAGCCTGTTAGATTTTCTTCTACCCAAACTTATCCATGAATAAAGAGGAGATGTACTCCATTAATCAAACACTAAAAGATTTTATTAACAATTTCCTTTTCATTCCCATTAGTAGCTTCATTCATACTTTCCAAAATATTACGAGTTTATAGAATTAATGAAAAACATGATTTCCAAATACCAACATTTCTAGTTCAATTCCCAACATCAATCACAAACCACAACCTGTCTACGGAGCCTCTAAGTACAATAGAAGAGTAATATGGAAATGCCGGCAACAAGGCCCCGGCTATACCTCAAAATACAGTACATGAGAAATAAAAGATACATGACCCCGAAATGAAGTGGGGCTCACCAAATCAGTTGAAAAGAGTGCACTTCTAGCACTAATCAATGCCGCCTGCTGTAGAACCACCTGCATCCATTAAAGATGCGGCGCCCCCGATAAAAGGGACGTTAGTACTATCGAATAGCACTAGTATGTATAGCTAAAAGTCCTCTTTTAAAATAGAATGCCCATATAAGAAAAGGCAACACATATAAACAACAAGTCACAATCAACAATATCCAAATGTCCAATTAAAATATAATAATTTTCAAAATATGAAGATAACACTGTGAAGTGATAATCAAAATAGGATGATAATATTATTTTTGGTTAGGAGATCATTAGCACCGGTATACCACCATCTTTGTTAGCACGAAGTCCGATCACGCCCGATCGGTTAGGCCATCTCCCAACGAACAATGTGGTTTGACATGTGATGCGAAAGAAAGTTGTTACCAAGAGTAGTACCACCATGTGCGTAACATGGCGTCCGATCTCCACCCGATCAGCTAGACCGCCTTCCCACATATGCCGTGCGGGTTGACTTTTCCAATCCACAATTGTTACCATTCTCAACCCAATTAAGGGGAATAATATCACAATTTCTCTAATATTTTAAGTTCATCCCAAATAAGGGGAATAACCACAATCCACCCCTACACCGGCACATGTAGTTTCAGGTGTAAGCCTTATGACCCACCCTTCCTCGGTTTTGCTAACGATGCTTCCAAAAATATTTTTTGATTTGATTTGCACACAGAGGTATCATAAATATAATTGCACTCACCTCAACATATTTCACATTGTATAGATTCTCATTTGTATTTCCAGTCATTCACAACGACAATATTTCCTTGACTCATTTGTCCATTCACAAGATTCTTTATTCCTGGCACGATGGCCATATTTCATATTCCACACTTTCACCTCTTTCAATTTCAAAGATCACCATCAAATATCAACATATAGAATATTTCAGAAATCACAACTTTAAGTTTATTAGAAATGAACAATTTAAGCACAATAGATTTTTTTTTGAGAAATGGAATAATATAATTGGCAATTGATGCGCAAGTTAAAATCATCAATAAGTAACACACTATTTATTCTTGAAATACTTTACCCCAAAAGGGACAATACACAATTTTCACTCACGAATATGTATGAACGCAAAACACATTGAAAATACTCATAAAGCATAGTATTTGTTAAAACATCCACATATGGCATGACTTGAGTATAAAAGCTTTTAGGCAATTCTATTTTCGAAGTCATTTTAAAACATTTGAGTCGAGGCTCATTTCATAATCTTTATCACATATTCTCATTTCATTGGCACCACTAGCCACTACTATAACTTAAATTCTTGGCACGTTGGCCATACTCATATCCCCAATTCACTTATTTCACTTCCAACCATCTTTATAGATTATCAACAATAAAACATTTCCAATCAAGACTTTAGGTACACATATGAGCAATTAAGAGTGTTACTAATATTGAGAGTTTCTCACACAATTTGGCATCATAACCTTCATTTGGAACACGACTCAAAGATATAGCATTTTAATACGCAAACCATACTTTGATATAGCTCAATAATCTTCCCACAAACCTTATTAGTACAAGCATGTATAAATAATACTCTTACACCCAAGAATCATACTCCCAATCACCTATTTTTTACCCCAAACTCGAAATTGAAGACTAGGGGTTTGAATCTTACCTCTTAGATGAAGATCTTGTGAGATTTCCTTGTTAGATTTCAAGGCTTGGGCAAGATATTGATGAACAAAATACTTCATCTACTTTATCTCTCTATAACACTCTCATTTATCTCTAAAAATCCTCAGATGATTGCCCAAAATAAGCCCTAAAGCCCATTTATTTAATAGGTAATACACCATATAAATCTTCATATCAAGAGAGTTATGCTCATTTGAAGTTAGATCTTGTGCGAACTCACTTGAAACTTTATCCCATCATAAAAAATTTTAACTTGACATAGCCTTGGGGCTCTTCTTAGACCATAAACCATTATTAATGCACCTCATACATATATTATCATGATAAATTAATATCATTCATATAATTGTCCTTGTTTGCACACAAAATAATATACTTGGCGCACATCAACTTTATTAATAGCGCTTAAGTACTTCGAAATTTTTTGGGGTGTTACATCCACCCGCTCAGCCAGCTAGAGGAGGGGATGGACAGGTAGAGGTCTCCCTAGAGGGGTGGCTAGGCCAAATTCTATGATCTTTTGAGTAGGACAGAGGCAGTTGCTTCAGACTCAGTCATTACAGGTATGGTTCCGATTTGTCATAGAGATGCATGAGTCTTATTTGATCCGGGATCCACTTATTCATATGTCCAAGCCTGTGGGAGATTCTATTATTGTGGATCGTGTGTATCGGTCGTGTTTAGTTGTTATTGGTAGTTTTGAGACCATAGTTGATATTTTGTTACTCAATATGGTAGACTTTGATTTGATCTTGGGCATGGACTGTTTGTCGCCCTATCATAATTTTCTTGATTGTCATGCCAAAACTGTGACGTTGGTTATGCCAGGTTTACCACGGTTAGAGTGGAAGGGTACATTAGATTATGTTCCTAGCATGGTTATCTCATTTCTAAAGGCTCAGCGGATGGTCGAGAAGGGGTGTAATGCTTATCTAGCCTTTGTGCGAGATGTCAGTGCTGATACTCCTACCGTTGAGTCAGTTCTGGTAGTGAGAGACTTTTCAGATGTATTTTTAGCAGATCCTTAGGGCATGCCGCCCGACAGGGATATCAATTTTGGTATTGACTTGTTGTCGGGCACTTGGCCCATTTCTATTACACCATATCGTATGGCCCTAGCGGAGCTGAAGTAGTTGAAGGAGCAGTTGCAAGAGTTGCTTGATAAGGTATTCATTCGGCCTAGTGTGTCGTCGTGGGGTGCTCTGGTCTTGTTTGTGAAGAAGGATGATGGTTCTATGCGCATGTGTATTGATTATAGTTAGTTGAACAAGGTTACGGTGAAGAACAGGTATCCATTGCCATGCATTGATGACATATTTGATTATCTACATGGTGCTAGAGTATTTTCCAAGATTTATTTGCGGTCAGGTTATCATTAGCTAAAGATTCGGGATCCAGATATTCCAAAGACTGCCTTTAAGACTCGGTATGGTCACTACGAGTTCCTCATGATGTCATTTAGGCTGACCAATGCCCCAATAACATTTATGCACCTGATAAATAGTGTAATTCAGCCTTATCTTGATTCATTCATCATTGTATTTATTTACAACATCTTGGTGTACTCCCGTAGTCAGGAAGATCATGAGCAGCATTTAAGGATCGTGCTCCAGACCTTGAGAGAGGAGAAGTTATATGCAAAGTTCTCAAAGTGTGAATTCTGTCTTGATTCTATGGTGTTTTTGGGTCATGTGGTGTCGAGTGAGGGGATCAAGGTAGATCCGAAGAAGATTGAGGCGGTGCAGAGTTGGCCTAGACCGTCTTCAGCTACTGAGATATGGAGTTTCCTTGGTTTGGCTGGGTATTATCATTGTTTTGTAGAGGGCTTATCATCTATTGCTGCACCTATGACCAGATTGACCCAGAAGGGTTCTCCTTTTAGATGGACCGAGGAGTGTGAGGAGAGCTTTCAAAAGCTCAAGACTGCTTTGACTACAGCCCCAATGTTGGTGTTTCCTACGGGTTCAGGGTCTTATATTGTGTATTGTGATGCGTCATGTGTTGGCCTTGGTGCGGTGTTGATGCAGGACGGTAGGGTGATTGCCTACGCATCTCGACAACTGAAGACTCATGAGAAGAATTATCCAGTCCACAATTTAGAGTTGGTAGCCATTGTTTATGCATTGAAGATCTGGCGGCATTATTTATACGGTGTTCCTTGTGAGGTCTTTACTGACCACCGGAGTCTACAACATCTGTTCAAATAGAAAGATCTTAACTTGCGGCAGCGAAAGTGGTTAGAGTTACTTAAGGACTATGATATCACCATTCTATATCATCCCGGAAAGGCCAATGTGGTGGTAGATGCCTTGAGTCGAAAGGCAGAGAGTTTGGGTAGTTTAGCATATCTACCGGTATTAGAGAGGCCATTAGCATTGGAGGTTTAGGCCTTAGCCAACCAGTTTGTTAGATTGGATATTTTGGAGCCCAGTCGAGTTCTTGCTTGTGTGGTTTCTCGGTCTTCTCTATATGACCGTATTAGAGAGAGTTACCATGACGACCCTCATCTGCTTGTCCTCAAGGATATAGTTCAGCATGGCGATGCTAAGGAGGTTACTATTGCGGATGACGGTGTGTTACAGATGCAGGGCCGATGATGTGTGCCCAATGTGGATGGTTTGTATGAGTTGATTCTTCAGGAGGCTCATAGTTCGTGTTACTCCATTCATCCAGGTGCCGCTAAGATATATTAGGACTTGAGGCAGCACTATTGGTAGAGGAGAATGAAGAAAGACATAGTGGAGTATGTATCTCGGTGCCCAAATTGTCAATAGGTAAAGTATGAGCATCAGCGACCGGGTGGTTTGCTTCAGCGGCTTGAGATTCCTTTGTGGAAATGGGAGTGAGTAACCATGGACTTCATTTTTGGCCTCCTACGAACTCAGAGGAAGTTTGATGCAGTATGGTTGATTGTGGATAGGTTGACCAAGTCAGCCTATTCATTCCGGTAGTGACTACCTATTCTTCAGAGCAGCTGGCTTAGGTTTATATCCGCGAGATTGTCCGACTTCATGGCATACCGGTATCTATCATCTCTGATCAGGGTATGAAGTTCACATCACATTTTTGGAAGGCTGTACAGCATGAGCTACGCACACGGGTTGAGTTGAGTACAACATTTCACTCTCAGACGGACGGACAGTCCGAGAGCACTATTTAGATATTGGAGGATGTGTTTCATGCCTATGTTATGGATTTTGGGCGCATTTGGGATCAGTTCTTGCCACTTGCGGAGCTTGCCTACAACAATAGCTACCAGTCGAGTATCCAGATAGCTCTGTATACGGCTCTATATGGGAGACGGTATTCTCCTGTTGGGTGGTCTGAGTCAGGAGAGGCTAAATTATTAGGCATGGATCTGGTTCGAGATGCTTTGGAGAAGTTAAAGATGATCCAGGACCGTCTTCGTACAGCCCATTCGATATAGAAGAATTATGCGGATCGAAAGGTTCGTGATGTTGCATTCATGGTCGGAGAGTGAGTTTTGCTCTGGGTTTCACCCATGAATGGTGTGATGAGGTTTGGGAAGAAGGGCAAGTTGAGCCCTAGATATATCGGACCTTTTAAGATCCTTGAGAGGGTTGGAGAGGTGGCCTACAAGCTTGCCTTGCCACCTAGTTTATCTGCGGTTCATCCGGTGTTCCATGTCTCTATGCTCCGGAAATATTATGGCAATCTATCTCATGTTCTAGACTTCAGCACAGTCCAGTTGGATGAGGATTTGACTTATATTGAGAAGCCTGTGGCTATCTTGGATCGGCAGGTCCAGAAGTTGAGATCAAAGGATATTGCTTCACTGAAGGTTCAATGGAGGGGTCATCCGATCGAGGAGGCAACCTGGGAGACCGAGCACGACATGCAGAGTCGTTATCCTCATCTATTCACCACTTCAGGTATGTCCTTATGCACGTTCGAGGACGAACGTTTATTTTCAGAGGGGGAGAATGTAACGACCTGATTGGTCGTTTTGTGTAATTGTGCCCCGTTACCCTTTTTATTACTTCACACTTGTGGGGTTGATTCATTTCGTTCCAGAAAGCTTCCGGGTTGATTTGGACCCTTGAATCTTGACTTAGAAGTTTAAATTTGAAAATGTTCACCAAACTTTGACTTTTGTGAAAATGACCTCGGAACTTTGTTTTTATGACTCCGATAGCTTCATATCGTGATTTAGGACTTGGGCGTATGCCCGGAATTAATTTTGGAAGTCCGTAGGTTGATTTGAGTTGATTTACCAAAATTTGGCGATTTAAAGTTGAAAAGTTTGACCGTAGGTTGACTTTAAGCTATCGAGCTCGGAATTTGATTTTTGGGACTTGGCATAGGTCCGTTATGGCATTTAGAACAATTCTGCAAACTTTGGTGTCGTTTGGAGTTAATTTGATAGGTTTTGGACGCTTAGTTGTAATTCTAGAAGTTGTTGAAAATTTCTTTGAAAATCATGTGTTTTAGTATTCGATTCATAGTTTTAGATGTTATTTTTGTGTTTTGATCGCGCGAGCGAGTTCGTATGATGTTATACTTGTGTGTATGTTTAATTTGGAGCCCCGGGGACTCGGATGAGTTTCGGACATGTTCCGGAAGTGTTTTGGACTAAATACTTTGCAAAAACTGATGTCTGTTGCTGTGGTGTCGCAAATGCAAACACCAGGCTCGCATTTGTGAAGGCAACAGATGATGGGTAGTTGTCGCAAATGCGACCTCATCTTCACATTTGCGAAGACACCATAATTTGGTCATGTTCGCAATTGCGAACAATTTGTCCGCTTTTGCGATGTTCCCCAGTTTGCAATTGCGATGTATGTTGAGCCTGTCAGGGTTCGCAAATGCGAGCCCTAGTCCGCAATTGCGAGGGTTCACAAATATGAACCCTGTATCGCAAATGCGACATCTGCGAATGGTTAAAGGGTTGGGAGACGGGATTTTTGATTCATTCTCACATTGTTGAACCCTAGACTCGGTAGGAGGCGATTTGGAGAGGGGATTTTCACCTACAAACCTTGGGTAAGTGATTCTAATCTATTTCTAATCATATTCCATCAACATATCTTATATTTTAACATCAAAATTATGTGAATCAAAGTAGAAATTGGTGAAACTTTGCTAAGTTTTTGAAAAATAAGAAATTGAGTTTTGAGAGTAGATTTGGACTCGAATTTTAAAATTAATCACATATATAAAATCATGGGGTCATGGGTAGATGGAATCTACCATTGGACCCGAGTTTTGACTAGGCAAGCCCTGTGTTGACTTTTGTTGACTTTTTGATAAAAGTGTAATGACCTTAACTTTATCTATTGCAATTGAATTCCCTAGCATTGTTTGATGATATTGAGTCGATTTTGGTTAGATTTGAGCCGTGTGGAGGCGGATTTTAAGGGAAAAGCTATTTTCGAGGGTTGAATTGGCCTAGTTGAGGTAAGTGTCTTGCCTAACTTTGTGTGGGGGAACTACCCCTTAGGATTGGTATTGTTTGATTCAATTGTGCTAAGTGAAATCCTTGTATGTAAGGTGACGAGTGGGTACACGGGTTGTACGTAGTATTTGACCGATTTAGGCTACTTAGACTAATTCCATACTTTAATTGAAATGCCATATTATGTTCTAATTTCTCATAGTCAAATTATCCTTAATTGTGTTAGACTATCCTTAAAAGAATATTTCGTGTTGCTTCATTATTCTAGTAGTTGTAGTCCGTACATGATCATTGTAGCACTTTAATTGCTTCTTTTATGCTATATTTATTGTTAACTTCCAGTACTAGTTCTTGCTATTATCTTGTTCCGTATCAGTTATTCTTCACTTTTCGTTACTTATTCGTATTATATTTTTATACTGTCTATTTCATATTCTAGTAGGTGTCTTGACCTGGCCTTGTCACTACTCTACTGAGGTTAGGCTTGATACTTACTGTGTACCATTGTGGTGTACTCATACTACGCTTCTACACATCTTTTTGTGCAGATTCAGGTACGTCTGCTCGTGCCGGTCGTTAGAGGTTGTTGAGGTTGCTGCTTGGGAGACTTCAAGGTATAGCTGCTCCACGTCCGTAGGCCTCGGAGTCACCTTCCCTATTTTATTTCTTGTTGCATTTTTCTTTCGAACAGTGATGTAGTAGTACTCTAGTTGTATTTTGTAGAGCTTATGGCTCAGTTCCACCGGTTTTGGGGTGTGTATTATAAGATTTTGTTTTTCGGAAGGCTTTATCTACTATTCAATTATTTTCAGTAACTTATTAGTTTATATCTTTTTAGTTGTTACTATTTATTAGGCTTACCTAGTCGTAGAGACTAGATTCCATCATGACATCCTTCAGAGGGATATTGGGGTTGTAACAGTAGGGGAAGTTTGTGACATGAGTTCTAGTCATGGGTAGAATTCCTGGGTTCTTGATTCTAATGCTACTTTCTACACTTGTCCACACAAGAATTAGCTTGCAACTTACAAGCAAATGAGTGGGATTGTCTACATAAGAGATGATAATCCATTAGCGGTAGAGGTGATTGGTAACATAATATTGAGAATGTTTGATGGAATTACCAGAAACTTGAGTGTTGGCATGTTCCTCTAATAAAGAGAAAAAAATTTTTCATTTTGACTTTTGATGATCAAGGGTATATGTTTTAGTCAGAGAATGCAACACTTAAAGTGTGTAAAGGCTCCATGGGGTAAACTGCATTCTAAATTGTATCATCTTCAGACTAATATAGTTCAAAGGGAAGCTGTTATAGCTTCTGGAAAAGGTGATTTGAATCAGTCTCAGTTGTGAAACTTGCGACTTAGTCATATGAGTGACGAGGGATTATCTTTGTTGAGCAAGCAGAATTTGCTAGATGGGTAAAAAAATCAAGTTTTGAATTTTTGTGAACATTGTGCATTTCGTAAACAGACAAAGGTGAAATTCAGCTAGAAAGCAAAGAGCAAGGCCAGAGACAAGTTAGATTATATACATTTAGACTTGTGGGGAAAAAACAGAGTTTCCTCCAAGAGTAGTTCCAGATATTTATGACTTTGATTGAGGATTACTCAAGAATGATATAGGTGTATTTTCTGAAAATAAAAGATGAGGCATTTCCGACATTTGTTAAATGGAAAATGATGATTGAGAGGCAGACATAAAGAAAAGTATAAGCGTCTTCTGATTGACAATGGGTTATAATTTTGTAACACTGAGTTCAATGATATCTGCAGCAGAGAGGGCAGAGAGGGCATAGTAAGACACTGCACTTGTGTCGGAACACCATAATAAAATGGTATTGCAGTACATATGAATAGAAAACTTTGTGATAGGGCATGAAGCATGCTTTAACACTCATGTGTTAGGAAGAATTTTTGGGCTGAAGCAATCAATACAGCTTGTTATTTGGTCAACAAATCTTCATCCACAGCTATTGAGTTTAAAAATCCTTTTGAGGTATGGTCTGGTACGGATGCTGATTATTCAAATTTGAGGATATTTGGTTGTCCTGCTTATGCCCACGTGAGGGATGAAAAACTTGAGCCGAGGGTAAATAAGTGCATATTTCTAGGGTATGCAACTGAAGTGAAAGGTTATAGAATATGGTTCACAAATCAAAAGATCCTGGGTTAATTATCAGTAGCGAAGTGACATTCAATGAATCTGCCTTACTGGACAATCAGAGGGAGAAGGCAATAGCAGAAACATATCGGTGTCAGTGACCGCATAGAGCTAGAAATTAAATCTCCACTAGCTCAGCCCAGTAGTTCTAAAGTAGAGAAAGTGGAAGAGGTACAAAATATTGATCAAGATGATAATATTAATTACTTGTGCAACATCAACCATATAACATTACAACAATGAGAGAGAAGAGAGTAATTAACCGACCGCATAGGTTTGTAAATGTAACTAATGGAAATCTTCTTAGATATACGAAACCTTTGGGATTTGTTTTGACAGTTGCAGAGACCGTTGACACATTTGAGTGTAATAGCTATCGAGGAGCTATTTCGAGTACAGAACCAAATGGACGGATTTGTGTTATAGTTAAAGAGATTGGTCTCTTAACAACTTTAGGTGTTGCCTAGACTTGGTTGATGTTTGCGGCAATTGGCAGAGATCTTGCGAGGGCTGAGGGCAAGGTAGAGAGACATTGAGAATTCAAGACAAAAGGAAGATTTGTTATTTGTGGCTTAATTTTTTTCCTTATATTTTAGGAAACCCATAATCGTTATAGATTTGGGAAAACCCATTGTTCTAATAGTTTGGGAAAGGAAAACTTATTGTCCTTATCGGATTAGAAAAATCTTTCTCTTATAGGTTTTGGACTATTTGGGATCTATAAATAGAGGTGTAGTTGGGGATTCTATATATTGTATTGTATTTTTCTTCTCATTTATAGTGGAAAACTCTTTCTGCTTCTGCCCTGAGGATTAGGTTTAGTTGAACCACGCTAAATTCTTGTGTTGATTTTTCTTCTCTATTTGTTTTGTGTGTGATTGTGTGCTAGTTAACCCACGATTTTCAGCAATAAAAAGGGACAAATGCAAGGTTAAAAAGAGAGGGTATCAAGAGCTTTGAGAAGGTTTGGATAAAACAAATTGGTACTTCATTTATTCATAAAATATAAAATTAGATACGAATACAGCTTTATTGAACCTACAATGATACAATATTACAAAATCTCAGTAGCAACAAAAACAATGCTGGGTGATTTTCTCATATGCCTAAGTTTTATGTGTGGATTTATCCGATACCTGTGAGATAGAAGATACTCAATAAATAGTCAAGGTAAAATACTAAAAGAAGGAAAGGTTAGCAGGTATCTGGATACCAATGTTATCAGACTAAAGTAATTTACCATTATAACAATACGTTTTAAAAAGCTTAAAGAAAAGAGAAGAGATAATTGACCTCATTTTTCAAATCAAATTCACCTCTTTAATGATTTCCAATCAGATCAAAGAAACAAAATGAGCAATGTTATTCCAAGTAAGCATTACTATTTAACTGTAGAATTCACAAAGAAGAAAAACAATGTAATGTTTTGACATGATGAAGCTGGACATGCTAAACTAGTACTACTAGTAAATTCCTCTTTCATTATCCTTCAAAATTAGCAATGTTATTCCAAGAAAACATTACTAATATTAACAGTACAATTCACAAAGAAGAAACAATGTGATGTTTTTGACATGGCATCGAAAGAGATAAGTGTTGATTAATCTTGCTAACATGCTAAACTAGTACTAGTATATTCCTCTTTAATTTCTTTCAAAATTCATGGTTTTGACTTGAACTGAGGCACAGCAGTTTGCAGTTGTAGTCATGGTTCACCAGTATTCAGTCTCAAGGCTAAATGGTAAATTCTGCATTTGGAAGCGCATCTTGTCCTCAAGCCTGAACCAAAAACAGTTTCAAGATTCTGGTTTCAGCTGTAGCAAGGCTGAAACAACAAATACAAAAATTTCTTTTATCCTTAATCAGAGGTCTTGAGTTCGTCCTGAAAATGTATCTTGTTTGATAGAGAGCGATAAAACCCTCATAGTAGGCTTTCTATAGAGCAAATCCGGATGAGTGGGGTCAATTAATTCCGAGACCAGATGGTTGAAGAAAGGAAAAAGAAAACAACTGTCACAAATCTTGACCTAATTGGCCTTACCTTGAGAAGAATTAATTCCTGTGAAAGAAACTCTGCCAAAACCCATATGACCAACTCGATACAACTCTAACCAAACTTCCTCTGCATCAATTCTTGCACGAAAACTGTCCTTTAACTCTTCCTCCCCAAATTGGGAATTTACCATACCCAATGTCCCTACTTCTCCTTCTTCTTCTTCTTCTCGTTTTACACTGTCCGCATACATTACGCGGTCAGCACTGTAACAGCAACTCTTGTCATCTTTCCTCTTCTTCTCCAACTTCTTCTTTTTCGCCATTCGCAAGCATTTCTTTCCCACCATCCAAGGAATCTTGAGAAATGCTAGTGCCAAAATGTTCACTACAGCACAGGGGCAGCAGCAAACCGCTACACAATCGGCGATTAAGCCACCGGTGCATGCCTTACATGATTTCCCACTGCATTCAATCGGATCTCCACAATCATCTTCGTCCACCACCGTGTGCCGGTGGTTCTTGCCGTTCGTGGTGATGGCATTTCTTGAAGGGATATTTCCATTTCCACTACCCTTTTTGTTACGTTGAGCTTTTGGACATGAGTATCCATCCATGTCACTGTCTAAAACTCAGTTCCTATGTTTGATGATTTGCTGATAGACTAGGCCTGCAAAAGGAATCAAAAAGACTATGCATTTATTCTTTTGATTTTATATAAGACCCTCTGTTTTTTCTCTACATATTGTAAAAAACGTACATATACAAGCAGAGAGGCAGATGCAACCTCTTTTTATAGAGTCTACCTAAACTCAATACTTCCACACAGAAAATGAATATGCATTAAAAAAACTACTAGAATTTTAACAAAATTTAAATTCTAAACCCCTACTTTAAAATATAAACAACGTGTTCAATTTAAGATTCTCAAAGGTTTGAACCCAAGATCAAATCCTGAACTCGCTTCTAACCAGTGTTTTAAAAGGCGTGGGGCGTAAGGCGAGGCGTTTTCCATATGTATTTAATTTTTAATATTTTATAAAATAATATAATGACAGTAAATATTTATAAACAGGTAAAATTGCATAAAAATTGAAGAAAACTATATATATATATATATATATATATATATATATATATATATATATATATATATATATATATATATATATATTATGTGTGTGTTCTCAACAAAAAACTAGTCAAACAATTTATTATACGCTACCTACAAGCAATATTTTAAAAGGCGGGAGCTTTAGGTGGGGCGTTTTACTTGATATGGGGCGAGGCGTAAGCCTGGAGGGGGGAGGGGGGGGACGTAAGCCCCATGGATCTTTAAAAATTTTAATTTATAAATTAATAAAATAACATAATAACATAAAAAAATATAAAATATAAATTAAAAGTTAAAAATTAAAAGAAAATTAAAGGAACTCATAGAAAAATAATATCTAGCATGATTCTTAAGTATAACTAATGCATATAAATTACGTATAACGTCTTTAACTTTCAAATAATTAAAAACTTATAATTTCTTTAAAAAAATGATCAAACTCTATATTTTACCTTCCTAAAAGTAAATAATTAATAAAACCTTATTAGTACGATAATTAAAATATTACTCCTTCATGAATAAATACAAATTAGTTTAAGATATCAAATTAATAAAAGTGTATAACAAGGAGGGACAAATGAACTAAGACACGACCAATAACAAGTGAAGATCTAAATTCGCAATACTATGTCTCATTATTAGAGTTATGCTCAATCTTCATATTTCTATCGATGAATAGAACTTTTATCATTAATTTGTTAAAAAATTTTGAAGGTCAACGATATTAATTAGGAAATTCGACATGTGATTTGCGTTAGAACTGTTAGGCGAGCCCCGAGCGTTAGGCGTTAGGCGTATTTAGGGTGCAGGGTCAGGCGCTCGGGGCGTAAGCCTCACAGAACTAAGCCCATACATGAGCCCCAGGGCGTTTTGCAAGTGCCCCACCCAGGGACGAGCCCCGAGCGAGTCCCAAAATTCTAACTCAGCACAAGTTGGATGCAATATGACCGAATACAATATTTTTACCCAACACTAAAACTTCAACAAATATTAAGTTCTTAACCCGTATCTTTAAAAGTAAAATGACTAAAATATAAAGGTTGAACCCATGTAAATTCTAAATACACATAATTCTCCTAAGTCTGAAAAGTGCAAATACAACGAAAATGACTGCAACGGCAAAGCAGGACTGGGGATGATCAGCTTTCGGGAATTGTGTATGCTAGGACTTTGGGAGCCCCCTTTGACTCTTAATGGTTTTTCGAAAGTACGTACTACTACTAGTAGTAACAAGATAAAATGTTTCTTCCCATGCAATTATTCTTGTATTTCCCAAGTGGGTAATGAGGTCCATGTATTTAGTGCATGCTAGGGTAGAAATATTTACATAGAAAAGAAACGAAGGGTAAAAAAAAAATTCTCCATGCTCACTTTAACTGCCTGAGAACACAGAGGAATTTAAGAGGACGGATATGGTAAAAAGCGTGGTGAAGAATTCCTTACATTATTACATATCCAAGTATATATTTTTAACAATCTGTCCCCTCCATACCCAAGGTGAAAAATATGGTTTGGTTGACTATAGTAATAACCCCGGAATCTTTATGCTCCTTTTTCCTGTCCTTTTCCTAAGATACGTGGTACTACTTCTGTTTCAATTTAGATGAGTTAGTTTGACTTGACATAAAATTTAAGAAAGAAAAGAAACCTTTGAAATATGTGGTCATAAAAGCTGAAGGGGTAAAAATTTTGTGGGACCATACTATTTGTGTGACTATAAAAGTTTCTCATTAAGAGTAAAGTGAGTAAAATGAAAAGTTCAAAGTTAAATTGTTTCTAAATATAGAAATGTGTCATTCTTTTTGGAATGGATTAATACGAAAAGTGTGTCATTTAAATTGAAACGGAGAGAGTAATATAATTGCAAGGAGAAAAAAACCTGCATGAATATATTTTGTAAAAACAAGAAGATTAATTTTCCATTTCCCTTTATTAATTATGATGGCTCAATTAAATGTAAGCAAAAACCTATAAGGAACCTAAGTGTAGCAACAGAGTTAGACTCAGGATTTAAAGTTAATATATGTGAAACCACAGTAATTTTTCCCACATATATAATTGGTGTTCAAAATACTAAGTTGAATCCAAATACAATACACCCCTTCCGCCATCCGCCCTTGTGTAGCAGTAATGGATAAAGGCTATGAGGCCTATGGGCTATGGCTAATTGGAATTTTGGCAGACTGCAGGATGTAGTTATATTATGAATAGTGTTGATGGGGATACAACTTTGTCACCAAAAGAATGAAACATAGCTTAAAAGGGAATGTAAGAAATGTGACTTAGATAGAGACCCTTCACACAGAATCCAAGTTTGTGTAACATCATTCTCCAATTAGGAATGTCATAAATTCGATACTTCATTTCATGTCTTGGATACAATATATTACCATATATTAGCTTTTCAACTTTTTATATCTTTTTCACTGGACATAGATCAATGATCCCTCTTGTTCTTGCATTGAATTTTCAGTGGACAATGCCTACTACAACTCCATCAACTCTTTTTTTCCTTAAATGAAAGTTTATTTGTTTCGACTTTAAGGGTTACGGTAGGATGGATAGGTCCTTCCATACTTAATCAGAGGTCTTAAATTTGAGTCTTGAGAATGAAAAAATTTCTGATAGAAAACACTCTCCTATTAATGGACCTAATGCGATATAAATTCGGATTAGTTGGGGGGCTAATGCAAGTACCGGTTTGAAAAAGAAAAGAAGTTTACTATCTTCACCAATCCTTGTACTCATTTTTTACTTTAAGTTCTGAACAAGTCAAAAACTATAACCACGTGATATGTCTTCCTTCAAAATATACGAACTCACTAACATCTACAGTAAAATTACAAGTGCAGTGGTTCGACTGGGTATTAATTACCCTTATTTAGAGGACGTGGCTGGTATCTTTTTCTTAGCTTCGTATATAACTCTCTTTTTCATGCTTTTTTGTAATAGGTTTGATCTCAGGATGAAAGCCTACATAAAAAGTGTATTAGTTCTTTGCATTAACATTGTATATAAAAGAAACCACCTGCTATTACAAATAGTGTGATGTTTTTGCAGTTTCTCCTTTGTTTGTCTCAGTTGTTATAGAGGCAGACACATTAGGAACTGCTTTTGATAGATGCATAAATATGTGTAATAAAGATGCTACTTGTAAGTACTACTATGTGCTGATAAAATATACTCCTATAAACTATTTTATCTTCTCAAGAGCAAAAAAATGACATTCAATAACAAATAACTCCTAATATCACCACTTATTGACAATTTGAAGAATAGAATAACTCACTATTGACATTTAAATTGCATTGATCGTATAATTCTTTTTACAATTCAACGTATATAACTATTTAAATAGAAATGAAAATAACTTAAAAGTTCATGCTTGAGAGTTCCAGGGCTGATTGAACAACTGATATGCTAGGCGTTTGCCAATAAGAGAATAAAAGATGATCTAGTGGAATAGTCTAGGTATGTGCACTATGTAACCTTGTGATAAAAAGAAGAAGAGTAACACGAGATTTGATGAAATAGTTGAGATGCTTAAATTACCTTGAAAATTATAGTTATAAAAAAGGGAATATGAGATCTAGCATTGATCAAATATATTTATATACCTTTTCAATTATTTTAGAACAAGAATCTTACATTCATAGCGTGATAATCAAGTTGTATAACTCCAATGTGGAATAGAAATGTTATATTTCAATACCATTTAGTGTTGTGAAGTTCAGAAGTATTATAATTAGTAGCACTAATTAATTAGCCCAAGCTTCACATGCTGACAGTAAAGTATAGTATGACCACGAGGTGAGATCAGGGAGGCATAAGGATGGAACACAAGAATCTACTCCCAATGCAGTGTATGTGGAGATTCCACATGGGGTGTTTCCCAGATTTGGGGTTTTGTTTTTCTTCATGGTCTTATATTACTATTCAAACATATAGAAACATGGATGGTAAAGTTCGTCAATATTTTTTAGGTTATAACTATTGATAGTATAGAGTATTTGCACCTAGGTTTAAGTTTTATGTATAAAAATATTTATATACAATCATATCATTTATTAGGTAATTATAGGTAAACTTTTCAATAAGAATTATTTGTTAAAATTAATTATGAACATGCTAAGTGTACTTCTAATGTTAATTTAATCGAAGAGACTGCGGCAAATACCACCGAGTTAATTATCAACTGTTCTTAATTACTACTTCTCCGTTCACTTTTACTTCACAAGTTTTGACTTTTCAAGACACTTAAAAAATAATAAATAAACTGTATAATATAATATAATATCCATATTAATTGATACATATTTTATTGAATTTGAGAAAATGATTTGAAATGAGTAATAAATATTGTGGGTATAACAGGAAAAAAAAAATTATCTTCTCTTCATATGCGTAAAGTGATAAGTAAAAATATAAATCTATTTTTAATATACATACCAAGTAAAAGTGAACGGAGGGAGGCCGGAGTGCAACTTTAGGAATAACGATTAATCGGATTCAGTGTTGAAGAAATCAAGATCATTAAAGTTCTTATAGGAGTTACACAGTACCATTCACGTGAACTTTGCATTACTCTAAAGATAAAACAAATTCAAGGGTTAATGCTTGTCTTTTTGTTTTGCTAATGCTATTTGACTTGGTCAAAGTACGGCACTTTAGCAGTAATGTTTTCACATAAAGCAACACTTTACCTTTTTTTTTTTTTTTTTTTTTTGTGAAAAAAAATCGTTCTCTGATGTTTCTTTTAAGGGTTTAATTTGTGTGCAGTGAGTGGGGTATGACCAAATTAAAATTAACTATAACAGCAAGTAACTGTTAATCCTAATTTAGTAACATAGACTTACAGATTCTTTAATTATTAGAGAGTTCAAGTCTGTACACTGATAGGGTAAGAGATGTCAATATCATCGGGTTACTTAAATAGTTAAATGTAATTACATATAGCTCCATTTAATAAGCATTATTTAGTAATCTAAAACAAATAATAAATAACATACTATAATAAATTAAATTACAATAATCACAAAAAAATAATTTCAATGTACATATAACTTAAATTCAAGCAGGGTGGGGTCTTGTGGAGGGTCAGGACTCAGGTGGCGTTACAGATGCACTACAAGTCAAAATGACAATAAGTTAATGGATTGCACGATATTTTTAACAAGGATGGGTCCAAAATTTTCTTATTTTTTAAGCATTTGTCTATGGTATTTTATGCTAGAACCAGGTAAACAGCTATGTGGACCCACCATCCACAACAATGTCCTTGGTAGTTTCTTACTACTGAAAATTTACTATATTCAGTCATGAATGCCAGGTTAAAAGGCTAGTATGATTTTGTTATATTCTTATACATTATAAAATCTTTTTTAATATATAGAAAGGAATGATTTCAGTTATATTCGTAACATTCGTTTATGAAGTTCATAGCATGTTTGGCCAAGTTTTTATAATCAACTTATTTTGAGGAATGCATTTTTTTCAAAAGTACTTTTAAAAAAAGTATTTTTAGTAGTGAGAAGCAGTTTGGCTAATCAATTTGAAAAACACTTTTGAGTAGTAATTAGTGTTTGGCCAATCTTTTAAAAACTTGGAATATTACAAATTGGAAAAACGAAACACATGAATACAAGCAACCAAATTGCATAACCATGTATATGAAAAGGAATTTTAAAAGGGTTAATTTGAAACAAAAGATCATTAATGCGTGGTTGAAGATGAAGTAATCTCTTCGGTGGGTACGTAAACAACAACAACAATCCACTATAATTCCATTTGTGGGGTCTGAAAAGGTTAGTGTGTACGCAGACCTCACCTCACCCCTACCCTGTGTTAGAGAGGCCTTTTCCTATAGACTCTCGGTTTCCTCCCTCCCAGAACTCTCCACCTTGCTCTTGGGCTGAAGAACTCATAACCTCTTGGTTGGAAGTTGAGGGTGTTTACCACTAGAATAACACACTCTTGTCCGCTGAGTACTAGAATCACTCGGTATATAATGTACTATGGAAAGCAGCAAGTAAACAATTTAGGTGCACGAAATTGATCGGCACACCACCGTTATAAAAATATGATTAAAAGCTTGAATTATGAAGCACGAAAATGGCAATATAAATAAGCATACCTGTGGAGGGTACGTGCTCTCTTTAAAGATTTGCTCGAAACTTTCGTTTCTTAGTATTACTTGGCCGCCTGGTGCCTTGAAAAATTTCAGAGGGTTGCATCCAATGCAAACTTCAAAACTGCAGATGAACCACAAGCAATGCAAGCAGCAGGGTTGTTATTAATTTCTCAAGCTGATGATTTTTCAGTTTTTTTGAGTAAACCAATTTTTGCAAAATAGGGACTTTTTGCTTTCTTTCTCTCTTTGAATCTATGAAACAGAAGGGTTTCGATCAGATCTAAGATGCTTAGTATATAACCGACGTTGTAGTTTAGAGAATCATACCACCAAGTTCCAAACAATATATGCGTGGTCTATGCCATTGAAGTTTGAATAAATATTTTAATCCTCCCATTTTTTAAATCTTGACAGCAGCTAACCAAGCTTTTTCCCAGTAACATTATAATATTAATTATTATACGTTTATCCATACACTTTATATCTATTTTATATGTATCCCAGGGAGATTCTTTTTTTCTTTATTTATTTAATAATAACTCTCACCAATATAAAGATTGAATAATTGTACGTGTCAAGACTTGGATAGATGGAATAAGTATTTGCTAGCTTTTATCAACATAAATACATACTTGAATATATGGTAAAAATCACTTAGCGTCTTTTATTTTTATTGGTATTTAAATCCCAATCTCCAAAAACCTCAATTCGTTGATCGTTAGGCAACAAGGTGCTCCTGTATTTCTTTTTCGTTTAACCAACAATACTTTTTGAAAAATACTTTTAAACAAAAGCACATTTCAAAATAAGTAGTTTTTGACAGTTTGACCAAACGAGCTGTCTTTAAATTATCATATAAACTTGAAATGAAGAATTACCAACTGCGGTAAATTAATTTAACCCAATCGTACAAAAAAATTACTTGTGCATAAAACAAAAATTTTGAAGAAATTACTCGACCTACTAATTTCTCAATGGAAGTTGAACATTGTCAAAGATTATTCTAATAAACAATCTAATTTATCTCTGCTTACCATACTTTTTTTCAGGTCAAAAGTTGCTGGAAAAGTGCTTTCTATCGGTGCTCTAAAATGAAAAACGAATGAATGTGAGATAAAAAGGATGTCAGGGACTCCAACATAAATGCTGGGTAAGAAATTGAGGTGGCCCTTGCACTTGCTTGGCCGTTCCGCACCTTTTGTCTCAAGTTATTTTACCTTTTGATTCTTGAAGATCTCACCACCCTTGATTTTACCTCTTTCTTCCATAAATAACAATAGAAATTACTATATTGAAATATTTCTATTTCCTTGTTACAGCGGGTTGAAGAGGCCTTATTTAAAGTAAAAACTTTTTCACGCTGAAGTGGGGTGGCAAAATGGATTATTGTTGCTCCCAAACGCACACGCAATTATACGTGGTCGTACAAGTAATAAAATGATAAATTGAGTGTCGAGCCTACAAAGACTTGTGTTAACCACGACTAGTTTCACCAAGATTACTATTCAGTCAAGTCAATAAGAGTTCAAAAGTGTGATTATACAAAGCAATAATTCTAACAAGTAACTAATTTATCAAGCAGCAAAATAGTTGTTGTGTATTCTGTAGAGACGAATATTCCAGGATTGTGATCGATTCACCAATCCTATTGTGCTCTAATTAACTCTCTTTTTCATACAATTCACTCATGGTTGCTAATTAATCGAACAATTGCTCTCGTAGTATTCTCCCGAATTCCTACTCGCCTATTCAAAATAGATTAACGCCTATATTCTTATGGGATCAATCTATTAAGAACACATTAAGATTACGGTATTTAATTAAGCACGGTGATTAGGTATATTCTGATCATAACCACAAATCCGCCCCCACTCAGAGTTAGGATCATGCTCTCTTCAATTCTTCTCTAATCTAGGCGTAGCTTTCCCAAACATAGCATAGATAGTAAATAGAACCTAACTGTTGGCCAGACAATTAAGCAATTAATCACAGAATTGAAGAAATAACCATATATTAGTGAATTATAATCAAGGTTAAGTCAACTTTAAATGACAATATTTATGGCTAAATCACAACCCTAGAACTATGAATTTTAGCCACTCATGATAATATCAAAACAAATCCACAAGTGTTGAATAATTGAGAATACTAAGAAAAGGTGAAGAAAAATAAGATATCATCGCTCCTGGATGTTTTTCGTGTGTATTTTTTCCTTCAAGTGGCGTCTCCCCTCTCAAAATAGACTTAGTCTTGCTTTTATACGCGTTGAGGGGGTCTTGGGCCGAGATAAAGTTAGTAGAGATGAGGATGTTGAGATGGATGTGCGGGCATACCAGATTAGATAGGATTCGAAATGAAGTTATTCGGGACAAGGTGGGTGTGGCCCCTATTGAGGACAAGATGCGAGAAGCACGACTTTGATGGTTTGGACATATGAGGAGGAGAAGCACATACGCTCCGGTAAGGAGGTGTGAGAGGTTGACATAGGAGGGGCTTATGAGAAGTAGAGGTAGGCCGAAGAAGAGTTGGGGTGAGCTGATTAGGCATGACATGGAGCAGCTACAGCTGACCGAGGACATGACTCGTGATAGGAAAGTGTGGAGGTCGAAGATTAGGATAGTAGGTTAGGTAGTCTATATTATTCATACCGGCAGTGTTAGTACGTACTCTCGCATTTGGTTGGTAGTAGGCTTATTTGAATACTTGTGGTTTTATTTTTTTTTTACATTTCGATCATCTTACTATCTTGTTGCGTATGCTGCTTTTACATGATTTTTCAGTGTTGTCCCATCTTGTTTCTTGTTATTATTGTGGTACATATGCTTACCTGAGCCGAGGGCCTATTGAAAATAACTTTTCTACCCCTACAAAGATAGGGGTAAGGTCTGCGTACACACTACCCTCACCAGACCCCACTATGTGAGATTATACTAGGTATGTTGTTGTTGTTGTTTGTTATTGGGGGAGGGGGGATCTTGGGCCGAAATAACCTTGTCCCGAGCGAACTAGGAGAGATTTTCCGTCACCAGCGCCAAGGGTAGCGTGGGGCGCTATTTCTGGCACTGGGTTATTTTTTATTCTGTAAAGTGCGCCACATGTAGCACCCCACGCTGCTAGTGGCGCTACAAATGGCTATTTTCTAGTTTTTCTCCTTTTTGGCTCCAATCTAGAACCTTTTGTCCCATATTGCCTCTGGATGATTCCTACACATAAAAATACCACGAATTAGCATAAATTATTATATTTTATATCTGAAATCCACGAAACACGAATAAAATGCAAGGCGATATACATATAAATATATATACTTTAAGCTAATATCAATTAACAAAACAAGTATCTACTAGTATTACTAGTAGGGTAAGTATGATTTTCACAAACAAATAAAATACTACTAACAACATCTTTAAAAAAAGAACACAATTAAAATTATATTAATAAAATAAACTCAAGTATATTACAATAACTTTTTCGATGAGTTTCAGTTTTTAAAAAGTATTCAAAATAACCTCATTAAAAATAATACTAAATATTTTCCTGTATAAAACACCGTATAATCACTAAAATTTTATCATTTATTTGATTCGACAGATCGTTCTTAATCAATTTCATTGGCGAGAAAGATGATGAAAGGAAAAAGAAAAAGATTAGCACAACAATTAATCATGGAAGCAGCAACATCCTTCCGAATTAGCCACCCTCCCAGCAAACTCAACTACAGACAGACGAGGAGGAAGATAAGGAAGGGTTCTCAACAACAAGGAGAGTGGAATACGGCATGTTAAGGACATCAAGAACGCTGGTGTTCAATGAAAGAAAAGAAAAAATACACATCTTGCGTTGACCTCAGGATTTGAGGAAATGCTCGATAAATATAAGGGAATTAATAAGTCCCACAACGATATACAAGTATGGGGTAGTAATGATTCCAATAATGTACTCCAACCACTGGACCAATCAAGCCAACATGAATATGGTAGTGCCCTCTTTTCCACTGATCCCAACCCATGTTCAGGGAGGGAGTCCTCAAACCATCAATAGATCAATGACCATGATCGTGTGGAACTGTCGAGGAGCGGGGAACGATGAGTTCAGAAGAACATTCAGATTGATGCTAGACTACAATAAGCCTTTCTTGGTTGCCCTATTGGAAACCAAGATGTCAGACCACAATGACTTGGTTGGGGACTTTGGCTTCTCTTACCTTGTCAAAGTCACGGCTCAAGGCAACTTAGGAGGAATGGTCATGATATGGAATGCATATGTCACGATTCGAAATTATAACCGCGGGGTCGTGATGACGCCTAACATCCACTTGCTAGGAAAGCCAACATTAGTACACAACTATTTATTTTTAAACCAATTTGAAAGCAATTTAATAAGAAATAAAGTTGTGAAGTGTCAAAAACATAAATAAATACTCCAAAAACTGACTAGCCAAATCTCGGAATCTAGTGTCACAAGTACACGAGCATATTATAAGTGCTACAACCAATGCCTGAATAAAAATACAATTATTTGAAACAAAATAAATAGTACAACTAGATAAGGAAGGGGACTTCAAGGACTGCGATCGTTGTACAACTGTACCTCAAGTCTCCAGATGCAGATATGATCCGAGTTATAACAAGGCACTCACTACAAAACTGTACGAATATAATGAAATAATGACAAATAGAGAAAACAAATAAGTATAACTTGAAAAGTGGAACATGAAATACCCAATAGAGGGCCCCAAAATAACATCAAGCTCAATTTTCTCATACAACATGGAACCAACAGTTATGAACAATCAATATGTCTTCTCCGTTGTGGCGTGTAATATATATATATATATATATATATATATATATATATATATATATATATATATATATATATATATATATATATATATATATATATAAAACATGGAAGTCGGCTTTGGTTTGCTAGCAGACAACATGTGTGTGTGTGTGTACCACAACAATAATAATAATATAAATATACCACTACAACCAACTAAGGCATATATAAAATAAAATGCAATAAGAGAATTACATAATTAAATACATAAAGCGGATAGAAGTAGCTATCTAATAACATACAAGGTCATAAAGCAAGTAAAGGCAGTCAATAAATTGTAACGACCAAATCGGTCATTTTGAGCATTTGTATTTTGTTCAGCTATTTGAAGTCTTGGGTAGTTTCATATGATGTATTATGACTTGTGTGAATCGTCGGTTTTGGTTTTCAGATGATTCGGGATTGATTCGGAGGAATGATTCTCAATTAGGATGCTTTAAGTTGGAAGAGTTGACCAAGTTGGAATTTTATGTATTTGATCCCAAATTAGAGTTTTGATAGTTCTGTTAGGTCCCGATGGTGATTTTGGACTTGGTCGTATGCCCGTATTTGCATTTGGAGGCTTCTAGAAGGTTTTGACGCTAATTGGCGAAAGTTGACAATTTGAAGGTTTGGAACGAATATAAGTTTGACCGGGGGTTGACTTTGATGATATCGGATTTGGATTGTTGTTCCGGGAGTTGGAATAGGTTTTTAGGTGATTTGAAACTTGTGTGAAAAATTTGAGGTCATTCCGAGTTGATTTGATATGGTTCGGCATAAGTTTTGGAAGTTGGAAGTTCAAAAGTTTATTGAGTTTGATTTGAGATGCGATTCATGATTTTTGTATTGTTATGTGTGATTTGAGTCCTCTAGTAGGTCCGTGTTATGTTGTGGGACTTGTTGGTATGTTTGTATGGGGTCCCGAGGGGCTCGGGTGAGTTTTGAATGTTGTTCAGATCATTTGGAAACATGTTAGTTATGGTTGGTTTTGGCAGAGAACTGGTGTCATCGCACCTGCGGAATCTTGGGCGCAGGTGCGGATCGACAAAAGAGTTCAAGAAGGATCAGAAGCAAAAAGGCTAAACTGGGCAAGTTATCGCTGGTGCGGAAGGTTTGTGCATCTGCGGGATCGCAGATGCGGGCGATGATGTGCAGGAGCGGGAAAGTAGGCTGGGCGAGAGCTTCGGAGATGCGGAAGGTGCTTCGCACCTTCCATGTCGTATAAGCGGAGGAGAGACCGCCGGTGCGAGTGGTCGGGGCCTGAATGTTTTGTGCAGAAGCAGAGATTGGGTCGCAGAAGCGACGCTGCAGAAGCGGCTCATGGACCGCAGGTGCAAAAGTGCTGGCATACTCTATTTATTTCGCGGGTTGTTCATTTTATCACATTTTGGAGATTTGGAGCTTGGTTTTGGGCGATTTTGGAGAGGATTTTCACCACATGGATTGGGGTAATTATTCTTAACTCGGTTTTGATTATATTTCATGAATCTATCTTTAATTTTGGCATTTGGATTATGAATTATAAAGAGAATTTGGGAGTTTTTGTCTAAACTTCTATAAGTGAATATTTGAGTTTTGAACATTGATTCGGAGTCCGATTTGAGTAAAATTAGTATGGTTAGACTCGAATTCAAATGGGTTATTGGAATTTGTAAGTTTTATAGGGTTTTCGAGGTGCGAGCCCGGGTTTGACTTTTTGGTTGACTTTGAGAATTTGATTAAAGATTCGACCTTTATCATTTGGGTTTGTCTCATTTGGCATTATTTGATGATTTTGAGTTGATTTTGGCAGTTTCGAGCCATTTGGAGGTAGATTTGCATGGGATGACATTTTTAAAGTGTTGTTTGGCTTGCCCGATATTGGATTTGTCTTGTTTGAGGTAAGCAACATTTCTAAACTTGGAATTGAGGGTAATTATCCATGGGAACCATGTTATTTGTGATGTTGAGGTGACGCACATGCTAGGTAACGGGCGCGTGGGCGTGCCCGGGGTCATCATGATTCCAATTGTCTTTTAGACTAGTACCAGATTTGTTCTGCTATCATATCATATTAGATCCGTATTTTCCCCTACTTGTTTGGTTACCTAGGCTATGATTAATATTAGAAATCATGGTTAGGCTATGTGCTTATTCGGTTGAGACCTAATGAGGCTATTTCTGTTGTTTTGAGTTATTTAATTTAACTGTAATTACACACTCAATCATGGTTCTTCATTTGCATGTCATATCTCAATCTATGTTCATCATTCATTATTACATCGCACGTTATCATTGTTTTTCCACATGTGGAGTTGTTGGGATGAGTGGTATGATATAGTGAGCCCTTGAGATTTGAGAGGTTGATGACTGAGGTGTGCCGTATGGACGTGTTGAGAGTGTTGTTGTGGATCAGGCTGCACGCCACAGCAGGCCTTATGGGCTTTATTATGATTGTGGATCGGGCTGCACGCTGTAGCAGGCCTTATTGCTTTTGATTAGCGCTTGGGCAGGATCCGCCCCTTCGAAGTCTGACATACCAGCAGTGACCGCATGAATTGTGATATATATATATATATATATATATATATATATATATATATATATATTCGCAATATTTGAGGATTTCATCGCAATTGCGATGCTGACTTAGGCTGTCAGGGTTTGCAAATCGCAAATGCGACATCTCTAGCTGGTTAAAGTGCTGGGAGACGGGATTTTTAAACTCATTCTCTCATTTTTGAACCCTAGACTTGGTATAAGGTGATTTGGAGAAGGGATTTTCACCTACAAACCTTGGGTAAGTGATTCTAATCCATTTCTAAACATATTCCATCAACATATCATAGATTTTAACATCAAAATCATGTGAATCAAAGTGAAAATTTGTGAAATTTTGTCAAATTTTTGAAAAATATGAAATATAGTTTTGAGAGTCGATTTGGACTCGGACTCGGACTTTGAAACTAATCACATATATGAACTCGTGGGGTCATGGGTAGATGGAATCTACCATTGGACCCGAGTTTTGACAGGCCAAGCCCCGGGTTGACTTTTGTTGACTTTTTGGAAAAAGTGTAAAGATCTTAGCTTTATCTATTGCTATTGAATTCCCTAGCATTGTTTGATTATATTAAGTCGATTTTGGTTAGATTTGAGCCGTGTAGAGGCGAATTTTAAGAGAAAAGCTATTTTCGAGTGTTGAATTGGCCTAGTTGAAGTAAGTATCTTTCCTAACTTCGTGTGGGGGAACTACCCCTTAGGAATAATATTATTTGATTCAATTGTGCTAAGTGAAATCCGTGTATGCAATGTGACGACTGGGTACACGGGTTGTACGTGGTATTTGACCGATTTAGGATACTTAGACAATTTCCATGCTTTAATTGAAATGCCATATCATGTTCTAAATTCTCTTAGTCAATCTATTGTTATTTGTGTTAGTCTATCCTTATATGACTTGATTGATTTCGTTAACACTTGTTCTACCTCCTAATTGATAATTTGCTCTCATGCTTTAGTTGAACTTGTTGCCTCTTTTATTGTTACACGTTATCTATTCCATTGTGAGTTATTCTTATTTAACATCGTGATTATACATTGTCTCTTGTTGTTAAGTTATTGGTGTTGAAGTTGTGAAAGCCGTTATCACGTTGAGGCAAAATTGTTATTGTTGAAACATCTTCCTTTTGCGCATTTTACATTCTTTGTTATTGTTGATATTCTTGTACCCATTATGGTGGGGTTGTGGGCTATTGTTGTGAAAATATTGATATTGTGGATTGTTGGCAAATTGTGATGTATGTGCACTTGTGGTGAGAGTTTTTATTGTAATATAATATTGACGCGCATGCGGCGGTATAAGGCTTGGGATTGATATGCATACGGTTGTATAAGGTGGGACTTATGTGCGTGTTGCTTGTAGGGGAACTATGCGAAGCCACGCGGCATCATAAGGTGGGCTAAAGTGCGTGTAGCTATTTCGGGAAAACTGTTTTCAAAACCTGTTTCAAATGTAAGGCTCACACGACGGTATAAGGAAAGATTGTGATTGTGATTGAGATTGTGTATTGTGAATACGAGGCGGTACCTCGGTTGTGATTATTGATTATACAAGGCGATACTTCAGATGTGATTTAATTATACACGAGGCGGTACCTTGTTGTGATTCTTGCTGTTTATTTCATGTTGCAAAGAGCTTTGGTGGGAACATTTCTTGTTGGTTCATTCTTATTTGTTCTAGTAGTTGTTGTCCGTATATGATTACATGGGTTTTCTTCAGTTGCCTCTTTTATGTATTCCCATATTTGGTTTCCAGTATTTTTTCAAGTCATTATCTTGTTTCGTATCAATTATTTCTTGCTTTACATTATTTATCCTTATTACATTTTCATACTGCTTATTTATATCCTAGTAGGTGTCTTAACCTGTCCTCATCACTACTCTACTGAGGTTAGGCTTGATACTTACTGGATACTGTTATGGTGTACTTATAGTACGTTTCTACACATTTTTATGCAGATCCATGTATGTCTGCTCGTGCTGGATGTTAGAGATTGCCTGCTAGCTGCCTTTATCGGAGACTTCAAGGTATGCCTGCTCGACGTCCGCAGGCCTTGGAGTCACCTTCCCTTATTCTCATTTACTGTTGTATTTTCTTTCGGACAATGATGTAGTAGTTACTCTAGTTTGGTATTAGAGCTCTAGGTTCATAGGTGTTACGAGTCATAAGTAGGTTTAGTAGAGTCTTGCGGATCAGTACGGAGACGTCTGTACCTATCTTCGAGAGGCTACTGAACTGTTAGGAAAACATCACTTCCTTGATTCCTTATCGTGCGAATTGGTTGACTTCGAAAACTAAATATTTGACTTTCTATTCTCTCACAGATGGTGAGGATACAGACTGCTGGATTCGATGATCAGACACCCGCGCCCCTTACTAAAGCCTTGATAGGCCAGGGTCGGGGCAAAGGCCGAGGAGGGTCACGTGGTGCAGCCAGAGCACTTGCCCGAGCTGCAACAAAGGAGCCACCAGTAGCTCCTGTCGGCGGACCGGCACCCGAGGCACCCATTTCCACCCTAGCATTTTAGGAGACCCTCGCACAGGTTTTGAGCATGTTCGGCACCTTAGCTCAGGCAAGGTTGATCCCACTTGCACCAGCCACATCTCAGGCTGGGGGAGGAGCACATACTCCTGCGGCCCGTACCCCAGAGCAGCGGGTCCAGGTCGATCAGGTCCCAGAGGTTATACCAGTACAACCTATTGCTCCGATTAAGCCCGTGGTTAGGGCATCCACATCTGAGGAGGGGCATCTTAGGCTCGAGAGGTTTAAGAAGTACCGCCCTCCTACTTTTAGTGGTTTGGCTGCAGAGGATGCACATGATTTTCTTGAGGAGCGCTACCGCATTCTCCGTACTATGGGTATTGTGTAGACGAGTGGGGTTGCTTTTACTACCTTCTAGCTTTCCGTAGCGGCATATCAGTGGTGGCGAGTGTACAAGGAGGGAAGCCAAGCCGAGGAAGCTTCACTTACTTGGACTCGGTTTTTAGAGTTATTCTTGAGGGAGTTTGTTCCCCAGACCCTTCGGGATGCATGGCACATGGAGTTTGAGCAGTTGCGCCAGGGTACTATGACAGTGTCGGAGTATGCTGTCCAATTCAGTGATTTGTCCAGGCATGCACCTCCTTGGTTTATACCGTTAGAGAGCGAGTCTATTGGTTTATCGAGGGGCTCAACTATAGTATTAGATTTAACATGGCTAGGGAGTTTGGGACAAATACTCCATATCAGTAAGTGGTTGAGATTGTACGAGGGTTGGAAGGTATGCGAGGCCGTGAGAGAGATGACAGGAAGGCCAAGAGGCCTCGTGGTACGGGAGGATTTAGTGGTGGTCATGCTGCATCTACAGCTCGTCATGGTAGAGGCTTTGTGAGCCATCCAGTTCATTCATCACTTCCAGCTTCTAGTAGAGCTCCGGTTGTTCCGAGGTCTCAGGTTTCACACTTCGCTCAGCCATGGTAGAGGCTATGTTATCTTGGGCATGGACTGATTATTGCCCTATCATGCTATTCTAGATTGTCACACCAAGACTGTGACGCTGGCTATGCCAAGTTTACTATGGTTAGAGTGGAGGGGTGCATTAAATCATGTTCGTAGCAGGGTTGTATCATTTCTAAAGGCTCAACGGATGGTTGAGAATGGGTGTGATGCTTATCTAGCCTTTGTGAGGGATATCAGTGCTGATACTCCTATCGTTGAGTTAGCTCCGGTAGTGAGAGACTTTCTAGATGTATTTCCAGCAGATCTTCCGGGAATGCTTCCCGATAGGGATATCAATTTTGGTATTGACTTATTGCTAGGCACTTAGCCCATTTCTATTCCACCATATCGGATGGCCCTAGTGGATCTGAAGGAGTTAAAGGAGCAGTTGCAGGAGTTGCTTGATAAGGGTTTCATTCCACTAAGTGTGTCTCCGTGGGGTGCTCCGGTCTTGTTTGTGAAGAAGAATGATGGTTTTATGTGCATGTGTATCGATTATCGGCAGTTGAACAAGGTTATAGTGTAGAACAAGTATCCACTGCCACACATTGATGACTTATTTGATAAGCTAGAGGGTGCCAGAGTGTTCTCAAAGATTGATTTGCGGTCGGGTTATCATCAACTAAAGATTTGGGATCCAGATATTCCAAAGACTACTTTCAGGACTCGATATGGTCACTACGAGTTCATTGTGATATCATTTGGGCTGACCAACGCCCCATCAACATTTATGCACCTGATGAACAATATGTTCCAGCCTATCTTAATTCATTTGTTATTGTGTTTATTGACGACATCTTGGTGTACTCTCACAGTCGGGAAGATCATGAGAAGCACTTGAGGATCATGCTTCAGACATTGAGAGAAAAGAAGTTGTATGCAAAATTTTCAAAGTGTGAATTCTAGATTGATTTAGTGGCATTTTTGGGTCATGTGGTATCGAGGGAGGGGATCAAGGTAGACCTGAAGAAGATTGAGGCAGTGCAAAATTGGCCCAGACCGTCTTTAGCTACTAAGATTCGGAGTTTTCCTGGTTTGGCGGGGTATTACCGTCGATTTGTTAAGGGTTTCTCATCTATTGCAGCATCTATGACCAGATTAACCCATAAGGGTGCTCTGTTCAGGTGGACCGAGGAGTGTGAGGAGAGCTTTCAAAAGCTCAAGACTACTTTGACTACAACCCCAGTGTTGGTGTTGCCTACGGGTTCGGGGTCTTACACTTTGTACTGTAATGTGTCGCGTGTTGGCATTGGCACGATGTTGATTCAAGATGGTAAGGTGATTGCCTACGCTCGATAACTGAAGACCCATGAGAAGGATTATCCAGTCCACGACTTGGAGTTGGCAGCCATTGTACATGCATTGAAGATCTGGCAATATTATTTGTACGGTGTTCCTTATGAGGTCTTTACCTACCACCGGAGTCCACAACATCTGTTCAAATAGAAAGATCTTAACTTGCGGTAGTGGAGGTGGTTAGAGTTACTTAAGAACTATGATATCACCATTCTATATCATCCCGGGAAGGCCAATGTGGTGGCCGATGCCTTGAGTCGAAAGGCGGAGAGTTTAGGTTGTTTAGCATATCTATAGGCAGCGAAGATGCCATTAGAATTGGATGCTCAGGCCTTAGCCAACTAGTTTGTTAAATTGGATGTTTCAGAGCCCAGTTGAGTTCTTGCCTACGTGGTTTCTCGGTTTTCTCTATATTACCGCATCAGAGAGCGTTAGCATGATGACCCCTACTTGATTGTCCTCAAGAACACGGTTCAGCATGGCGATGCCAGGGAGGTTACTATTGGGGATGACGACGTGTTGCTGATGCAGGGCAGGCTATGTATGCCCAATGTGGATGGGTTGCATGAGTTTATTCTTCAGGAGGCCCATAGTTTGCGGTAATCCATCCATCCGGGTGCCGCTAAGATGTATCACGACTTGAGACAGCACTATTAGTGGAGGAAGATGAAGAAAGACATAGTGGAGTATGTAGCTCGGTGCCTAAATTGTCAACAAGTGAAGTATGAGCATCAACGATCGGGTGGTTTGCTTCAGCGACTTGAGATTCCTGAGTGGATATGGGAGCGTGTTACCATGGACTTTGTTGTTGGGCTCCCACGGACTCGAAAGAAGTTTGACAAGGTATGGGTAATTGTGGATAGGTTGACCAACTCGGCTCATTTCATTCCGGTAGTGACTACCTATTCTTTAGAGCAGCTGGCTCAGGTTTATATCCGCGAGATTGTCCGACTTCATGGCGTACCGGTATCCATCATCTCTGACCAGGGTACGCAGTTCACATCAAGTTTCTGGAGAGCTGTACAGCGTGAGCTAGGCACACGGGATGAGCTGAGTACAACATTTCACCCTCAGATGAACGGATAGTTCGAGCGCACTATTCAGATATTGGAGAATATGCTTTGTACTTGCGTTATGGATTTCAGGGGGTTCTTGGGTTCAGTTCTTGCCACTTGCGGTGTTTGCCTACAACAACAGCTACCTATCGAGTATTCAGATGGCTTCTTTTGAGGCTCTATGTGGGAGATGATGTCATTCTTCAGTTGGGTGGTTTGAGCCGGGAGAGGCTAAGTTATTAGGCACAGATCTGGTTCGAGATGCTTTGGATAAAGTCAAGATGATCCAGGATCGGCTTCGTACAATCCAATCTAGACAAAAAGGTTATGCGGATCGAAAGGTTCGCGATGTTGCATTCAAGGTTGGGGAGCGAGTCTTGCTCCGGGTTTCACCCATGAAGGGTGTGATAAGGTTCGGGAAGAAGCGCAAGTTGAGCCCTAGGTATATCAGACCTTTTGAAATCCTTGAGAGGATTGGAGAGGTGGCCTACATGCTTGCTTTGCCACCTAGTTTATTTGCGGTTCATCCGGTGTTCCATGTCACTATGCTCCGGAAGTATTACAGTGATCTGTCTCATACTTTAGACTTTAGCACAATCCAATTGGACGAGGATTCGACTTATATTGAGGAGCCTGTGGCTATCTTAGACCGATATTTCTGGAAGTTGATATCTAAGGATATTGCTTCAATGAAGGTTCAATGGAGGGGTCATCCGGTCGAGGAGGCGACCCGGGAGACCGAGCATGACATGCATAGTCGTTATCCTCATCTATTCACCACTTCAGGTATGTCCTTATGCACGTTCGAGATCGAACATTAGTTTTTAGAGGGGGAGAATGTAACGACCCGATCGGTCATTTTGTGTAATTGTACCCCGTTACCTTATTTTATTCTTCACACATGTGTGTTTATGATTTTATGACTTTCGGGGTTGGTTAGTTTCATTCCGGAAGGCTTTCGGGTTGATTTGGACCCTTGATTCTCGACTTAGAAGTTAAAATTAGAAAATGTTTAACAAACTTTGACCTTTGTGAAAACGACCCCGAAACTATATTTTTATGGATCCGATAGCTTCGTATCGTGATTTCGGACTTGGGCGTATGCCCAGAATTAATTTTGGAAGTCCGTAGGTTGATTTTTGTTGGTTTGCCAAAATTTGGCAATTTGAAGTTGAAAAGTTTGACCGTAGGTTGACTTTTAGCTATCAAGCTCAAAAATTGATTTTGGGACTTGGAATAAGTTTGTTATGGTATTTATAACTTGTCTGCAAATAGGTGTCCTTTGGAGTTAATTTGATAGGATTCAGACATTTAGTTGTAATTTTAGAAGTTCTTGAATGTTTCCTTGAATTTCATGCGTTTTAGAGTCCAATTCATAGTTTTAGATGTTATGTTTGTGTTTTGATCGCGCGAGAGAGTTCATATGGTATTTTTAGACTTGTGTGGATGTTTGGTTTGGAGCCTCAAGGGCTCGGATGAGTATCAGACATGTTTCAGAATGGTTTTCGACTGAAATTAGATTGCTGGTGCTCAGGTATCGCAATTGCGAGCACCAACATCGCAATTGAGAAGGCGACGGTGGGGGGCTCTGATGTTGCAAATGCGACTCTCCCTTCGCAATTGCGAAGACTGCCATACTTCACCTTGGTTCGCATTTGCAAACATGTGTTCGCTTTTGCGATGCCCACCAGTTCGCAATTGCGAAGCTTTCATTGCAATTGTGATGTTGACTTAGGTTTTCAGAGTTCGCAAATGCGAGCCCTGGTCCGCAATTGAGAGGGTTCACAAATGCGAACCTTGTGTTGCAAATGCGACATCTGCAGCTAATTAAAGGGTTGGGAGACGGGATTTTTGAACTCATTCTCTCATTTTTGAACTCTAGACTCGGTAGGAGGCGATTTGGATAGGGGATATTTACCTACAAACCTTGGGTAAGTGATCCTAATCCATTTCTAATCATATTCCATAAACATATCTTAGATTTTAACATCAAAATCATGTGAATCAAAGTGAAAATTTTTGAAACTTTGTCAAGTTTTTGAAAAATAAGAATTTGAGTTTGAGAGTCGATTTGGACTCGGATTTCGAAACTAATCACATATATGAACTCGTGGGGTCATAGATTGACGTAATCTACCATTGGACCCGGGTTTTGATAGAGCGGGCCCCATGTATATTTTTGTTGACTTTTTGGAAAAAGTGTAAAGATCTTAGCTTTATCTATTCCTATTGAATTCCCTAGCATTGTTTGATTATATGAAGTCGATTTTGGTTAGATTTGAGTCGTGTAGAGGTGGATTTTAAGGGAAAAACTATTTTTGAGTGTTGAATTGACCTAGTTGAGATAGGTGTGTTGCCTAACTTCATGTGGGGGAACTACCCCTTAGGAATAATATTGTTTGATTTAATTGTGCTAAGTGAAATCCGTGTATGCAAGGTGACAAATGGGTACATGGGTTGTACGTAGTATTTGACCGGTTTAGGATACTTAGACCATTTCCATGCTTTAATTGAAATGCCATATCATGTTCTAAATTCTCTTAGTCAATCTATTGTTATTTGTGTTAGTCTATCCTTATATGCCTTGAATGATTTCGTTAACACTTGTTCTACCTCCTAATTGATTATTTGCTCACATGCTTTAGATGAACTTGTTGCCTCTTTTATTGTTACACATTATCTATTCCATTGTGAGTTATTCTTATTTAACATCATGATTATACATTGTCTCTCATTGTTGAGTTATTGTTGTTGAAGTTGTGAAAGCGTTATCACGTTGAGGCAAAATTGCTATTGTTGAAACAACTTCCTTTTGCGCATTTTACATTCTTTGTTGTTTATATCCATTGTGATGGGGTTGTGGGATATTGTTGTTAAAATATTGATATTGTGGATTGTTGGCAAATTATGATATTGATGCGTATGCAGCGGTATAAGGCTTGGGGTTGATGTGCATGTGGCAGTATAAGGTGGGACTTATGTGCGTGTTGCTTGTAGGGGAACTACGCGAAGCCACGAGGCATCATAAGGTGGGCTAAAGTGCGTGTAGCTATTTCGAAAAAACTATTTTCAAAACCTATTTAAAATGTAAGGCTCACGCAGCGGTATATGAAAAGATTGTGATTCTAATTGTGAATTGTGAATACGAGGCTGTACCTCGGTTGTGATTCTTGATTATACGAGGCGGTACTTTGGCTGTGATTTCATTATTCATGAGGCGATACCTCGTTGTGATTCTTGATGTGTATTTCATGTTGTAAAGAGCTTTGGTGGGAATATTTCTTGTTGTTTCATTCTTATTTGTTCTAGCAGTTGTTGTCCGTATATGATTACTTGGGTTTTCATCAGTTGCCTCTTTTATGTATTCCTATGTTTCATATCCGGTATTTGTTTAGGTCATTATCTTATTTCGTATCAGTTATTTCTTGCTTTCCATTATTTATCCTTATTACATTTTCATACTGCTTATTTATATCTTAGTAGGTGTCTTGACCTGGCCTCGTCACTACTCTACTGAGGTTAGACTTGATATTTACTAGGTACCGTTGTGGTGTCTCACACTACGCTTCTACACATTTTTGTGCAGATCTAGGTACGTCTGTTCATGCCAGTCGTTAGAGATTACATGATAGCCGCCTTTATCGGTGACTTCAAGGTATGCCTGCCCGGCGTCCGCAAGCCTCAGAGTCACCTTCCCTTATTTTCATTTACTGTTGTATTTTGTTTCGGACAAAGATGTAGTAGTTACTCTAGTTATACTCTATAGAGCTTATGACTTAGTTCCACTGGTTTTGGGGTGTGTATTGTTGAGATTATGTTTTGTATCGGAAGGTTTTTTTCAGTTATTCAGCTTTGTTTTAGCATTTTGATAATTGTTCTTCCTAGTTATTATTATCTGTTATGCTTACCTAGTCGTAAAGACTAAGTGCCATCACGATATGCTACAGAGGAAAATTGGGGGCGTGACACTTTCAACCTGAGGTTAGGTTTGTTACTTATTGAGTACATGGGGTCAGGTGTACTCATACTACACTTTTGCACCTTGCATGCAGATCTTGGAGATGATGTTGCTATGTATGGTGGGAGTTGGCAATGAAGATATACCTGCGTTCCAGTTATAGCTGCCACTTGTCCTTAGTAGCTTTAGACTTGTAAATCTTTTTATGTACATTTTGAACAGATAATGTATTTATTTCGTACCAGCTTTGTAAATTGTATATCTTAGAAGCTCATCATTTGTACTACCAGCCCTTGGGGAATTGCATAATAATTCAGTTATTTCATCTTTTGACTCT
The DNA here is from genome assembly GCF_000715075.1 of Nicotiana tabacum. Lineage (NCBI taxonomy): Eukaryota > Viridiplantae > Streptophyta > Magnoliopsida > Solanales > Solanaceae > Nicotiana > Nicotiana tabacum. Next base: position 81,434,341 of record NC_134093.1, read on the forward strand.
TAATTTTATCATTAAATTGTGTTTACTGTTATTTGGCTTACTTATCGGGTTGGGTTCGGTGCCATCATGACTATTTAGATTTTGGGTCGTGACATAAATAAAGACACAAGTACATGATAACAATTAGCAAATTATGGCATGTCACGAATAAAAGCATGAATGTAACAAGTAAGGGCAAATAATAGCTAGAGCATTTAACAATAAAAACATGGATAAAATGAAAGCATGAACTAATTGAAGACAATAAATAAATATCCCAACCCACATGCTTAACCCGTGACTACGTATATACACTTGTCACCTTTCATATATGCCCGTCCCCACACATAAATCAAATAGAAAATAATTCAATCAAGTCCTAATTCCCTCAAGTCAAGGTTAACCACGACACTTATCTCTTCCCGCAACCAAATCAATGATCAATCATGATTTGTTTCCTTTAGAATTAGCCTCCAAACCAATAAAATCTAGCCAAATATAGTTCAAATAATTTCAATATAACCTTTAGAAACTACCCACGAGTGAAAAAGATTCAATCTTTAATGAAATTAGAAAAAGTCAACAAACGTCAACCCGAGAACCGCTTCGTCAAAACCTGAATTTCGGACTAAAACCCGATTACCCATTCACCCCCGAGCCCCGTTACGTAATTTATTTCGAAATCCGACCTCAATTTGAGGTCTAAATCTTAATTCTTACAAAATCCCTAAATTCTACCTCAAACCCCTAATTTCTACAATGAAATTCATAGATTAACGTTAAAAATCAATGGGTGATTATGGAAATACATCAAAACTAGTTAAAATTTACTAACCAATGAAGTTGGAATAAAAATCTCCTCAAAATCCTCTCTAGTCCGAGCTCTAGCTTCCAAAAATGGTGTTGAATGAAAAAATCCCGACTTTCAGCTCTTTAAATAACTAGGCGTCAGGTGTTCTTCGCGTCCACGAAGCACCTACCGCATTCGCGAAGAGCACTTGCCCATTAACCTATGTGTTGGCGAAGTCCCTATCGTGTTTGCAAAGGCATCCCCAGCCAAGCCTTCGCGTTCACGACTGGTTGGTCGCGTTCGCGATGAAGGATTTCCCTGCCTTCCCCCTAGCCAACCAAATCTACGCATTCGCGTTCCACCTCTCACGTTCGCGTAGTGTACGAGCCCCAACCCAAAGATTTTCCTTTTGCGATCGCGATAGAGGCTTCACGATCGCGAAACACTGGACACCAGAAGCAAAAATCAGCAGTTCTTTAAGTCCATAAATAGTCAGAAACTAATCCAAAACTTATCTGAGCCCCTTGGGCACCAAATCAAACATGCAAAAAAGTGTAATAACATCATATAAACTTCTCATTACCTCAAATCATCAAAATAATATTAAATAACAAGAATCGATCAACAAGACTCAATATTTCAACTTGAAAACTCATTTTTCACAATCTTTCACATAATGCGCCGAAACGCACTCGAGTCACTCCGAACCCCAACCAACCGTGCGTACAAGTCCAAGAATATCATACGAACCTATCAGAATTATCAAAATACCCATCTGAGGTCGTTTACCAAGAATATTGACCGTGATCAACTCAAGTTATTTTTAAAAACGTAAAAACTTTTCAAAAAATGACACGGACCATGCACGCAGGTCATATAACATCTAATGAAGTTATAAGAGGTCTCGTAAGACAAAAATAAGGGTTAGTACTCAAAATGACCTATCAGGTTATTACAACACAAAAGGTGATGGTGGATCAAATAGGCTCTACTAATCAAGAAATCCACGCCATGATCAAGATGGATGTTATCCAGAGCCGAAGTTCCACTCTTGACGCATGTGTTTAGAGAAGCTTATGGAGTTGACGACTTGATGGTGAAGAATGGAAGAAATTCATCTCTTTTTGGAAATCCTAAGTTGTATTTTGCCCCTCCCCCTTATGTTGTTACTTCTTTTTAGAAGGACAAGCTAGGAACCTTGTATCCTAGAATAGTCCCGGTTTGTAATGAATCTTAATATGTTTGAATAAATATCTTCATTACCAAAAACAATCCTTCCCAATTAGCCAAATAATTTATTGTCGCCATAGCTAACAGAAGTGACTCCTGACCGAATGGTTAGATGCTTTATTATCTTCTAAGATGTCAATGGTTTAACCCCTAAAGAACAAAATAGTTATCCTTTTTTTAAAATAAGGCCAAAACAATTTCAAAATAATAATTGCAGCTTCGAATCTTTGTTCCCCCAACCTTTTGCTGGAAAACTGAGACGCCTGACCGGAAGAACTACACATCTATCTGTGTCAAGTAGTATCATTTTAATTTTATTTATAGAATATGTTTTTTGCCTTTTAATTATATATACATATTTAGTAAACATATTCATTGAAGAGCTGTTATGTGGCACAGCTTGGCCTAAGGTAAATTCGCCCCTTTATATTTTCATTAAAAACTAGATTGAATAATTGACTTTTTAAAATGGATCAAATACTATCCACTTAAAAATAGACATTTGATAAATAACCAATGAATTTTACTTTAATATTTGTAAATATTCGAACTGATGACTATTGGGGATGGGGACGGGGTCGAGGGTTGGGATTCAGTGTCAAAGTCAAAATCGGGGGAGTTAGGGCCAAGATTAGGATCGCAGTAGAGGTTGGGTTCGGGGTTTGGGGATGGAGATCAGGAGTTAAGGGTGGGGGTCGGGGTCGGGGTCGAGGAATAGTTATAGTCGGAATTGAGGATTGAAAGTCGAGGTTTGGGTTCAAGGTTGGGACCGTGAGTTGAGGATTGAGAACGTGAGTCGAGGGTTGGAATCGGGAGTCAAGGGTCGTACTTCGGGGGTTGAGGTCCCCTTAGGGTAAGGGTCGGGGTCAAGGTCGAGGATCAGGGTCGAGGGTCGAGGTCGGGTCGAGGGTCGAGGTCGGGTCGAGGGTCGGGGTTGAAGGTTGGGGTTAGGGTCAGAACTAAAAAAATACTTTTTTTAAAATTGATTTATCATTTTTTCAGTATTTTTATTGCGTAGATGTTTATAGAGCTTATGGAGTTGTGAAGCAAACATGTATAACACAGTAAATATAAGTTATTTTGTGCGGGATTCAACTTTCACTATGGATAATATAGAAAATCCATTTTATATCGAAAACTTTTCATAATTACTTATGAATTTTAAATATTTTATAATCTACAACAATTAATAGTATAATGTATTCTACAATATAAATATGGTAAATGTGTAAAAGATATACCCAATAGTATGGTTGATTATCAATAAAATGAGAATTTGATTTTGAAACGTCTTCCATAGTTAGTCCCTACAAATTATCTTTGTTAAATATAGATTACCACTATAAACTATAGCTGTCCAACGGGACGGGATGGGACGGAATTACTGGGACGAGGCAAAATTTTACCGGGACGATGGGGGGACGGGCCTTATACGGGATGATCCGGTAGGCCCGTATCGTCCTACTAACAAATGGGACGGGACGAGATGCAGCGTGGCCCCCAAGTGGGCCTTTTTTAAATTTAAATATTTAAGCATTAAAGTTGGCAACGACTACTTTTTTTTTATAGGTAGCAACGACTATTTTTTAAAGTTGATAATGACTAAATTTTAAAAGTTTGTAACGATTAGTTTTTGACTTTTTCAGTAAACATAAAACTTAATAAATTATAAAGAAATTACGTAAAGAATTATAAAATATTAAAGCAAAAGACTTATAATGAAATATTTTAGTAATTATAATATATTTATAATTTACTTAATATAATATCAGATATAAAGTAACTAAGTAAGAGAATTCATAAAACTCTTCAAGGCTAAAGCCTTTAATTTTTGTTACGATGCAATTCCTTCTCTGTAAGATGTCGTGACGGCACCTAGTCTCTACGACTAGGTAAGTCTAACAATTGCGAAATAATCAAAACAGAGACAGAAACAACCACTAATTTCAACAGATAATAATATAACGGAAAAATGCCGCTCGGCATGTACAAGTAACAAACAGCTCGAGTATAACAATATTTCCAAAATCCAGTAATCACAAGTCACAAGCTCTAAGAATTTGTCTAACTATTTCTATACATCAGTAACTAGAAGAAATAAAGGAGGAACAACATGAAAGGGATATAGGGGGACTCCGAGGTCTGCGGACGCTGACAGATATACCTTGAAGTCTTCGAAGCAACAGTAAGTACGCAACTAATAGCGGGGCTGGTAGGAGGTACCTGGATCTGCACACAAAACATGTGCATAAGAGTAGCATGAGTACACCACAACGGTACCCAATAAGTGCCAAGCCTAACCTCGGTAGAGTAGTGACGAGGTCAGGTCAGGGCCCTACTGGTATATAATAATTTAAGGAAGAAAAATATAGCAAGGTAATAAGAGACTGGAAATTTAATGAGGAGAAACTACAGAAAGATAACATCACAGCACATAAGGATAAATAACGGGGGCACTCCCGATATACTGTCTCGTAGTCCCAAAAGTAAATACTCAATAGGGGATCTCGCGAGGTACCACCTCATAGTCCCAAAAGTAAATATGTAGGGGGATCTCCCGAGGTACCGCCTCATAGTCCCAAAAGTAAATATGCAAGGGTATCTCCCGAGGTACTGCCTCGTAGTTTCAAAAGTAAATATGTGACAGGGGATCTCCCGAGGTACAACCTCGTAGTCCCAAAAGTAAACACACAGCTCGAAATTGATGGAAACAACAATTACAACAAGAAATCCTACAGTTTATGACTAAATACAAGTCAAGGAAAAACATGAAATCAACTAAGCATATTGTACAGGTTTCAAATAAACAATTAAGACACGTAGACATGCGATATTAGGCTAACAGAATAACTACACATGCTGGTATAACTCAATTAAGATGTAACAAGTTACTACTCAGTAAAAATCGGGTTTTATAATAATAAGCCCGTGTACGCACTCGTCACCTCGCGTGCACGACACTCACATATCACAGAAGTATCACAACAGTACCAAATCCTAAGGGGATTTTTCCCACACAAGGTTAGGCAAGCCACTTACTTTGAACCAAGCTCAATCAATCAGTAAGAATGCCTTTTCCACGACTATCCGACTCCGAATGGCCAAAATCTAGCCAAACGCAATTACATACCGTAAATATAACTATAAGAAACTAGTCCAATTAATGAAATCAAAATTTAACAAGAAAATAGAAAATCGCCCCAAAAAGTCGACCCGAGCCCACGTCTCGAAATCGGGCAAAAGTTACAAAATACGAATACCTATTCAACAACGAGTTCACTCATACCCAAATTACTCAAATCCGATACCAAAATATCAATCAAAACCCAAAATTTTGGTTGAAGAACTTTTCTACTTTTTCCCCAATTTTTTCAACCCAAATCCTTAATTAAATGATGAAATTAATGATAGATTAGTGAAATATAACCAAAACCGAGTTAAGGATCATTACCGAATAGTTTCCTCTGAAAATCCCTCAAATTATCGCCTCAATCCGAGCTCTCAAAGTCCCAAAGTGAAAATGAGATCAAACCCTAGAAATTTCCCCTTTTCTGCTCAGTGATCTCGCACCTGCGGACCCACAGTCGGACCTGCGATGCCGCACCTGCGGAATTTCCATTGCAGGTACGGACTTGACTTAAAACACCTGGGTCCGCTTCTGCGATCAGAAGGCCGCACCTGCAAGCGCGCGCTTGCGAACATTGTCCGCTTCTGCGGACTTCCCCTTCCAGCTCACTCTCCGCTTCTGCGGAACATCAAGCGCATCTGCGGGCTCGCAGATGCGATATTTCCCTCGCACTTGCGGTTCCTGGCCAGTTCCTCAAATCCCACTTCTGTGCTTCTTAGCTTGCTTCTGCGAACTCGCACCTGCGATGGGAACTCTGCAGGTGCGATTACACCAGATGATGCCCAGCTTCAATAATCCTCAACTTGAAACTTAGTCAAGCCCTCAAATCACATCAAACGACAACAAAAACACGAATTGCACTCCAATTCAAACTTAATCAACTTGAAACTTTAAACTTCTACAACTGATGCCGAAACCTATCAATTCACGTCCGATTGACCTCAAATTTTGTACACAAGTCACATTCGACATTACGGACCTACTCCAACTTCCAGAATCGGAATCCGACCCCAACATCAAAAAGTCCACTCCTGGTCAAACTTCCTAAAAATTCAACTTTCACCATTTCAAGCCTAATTCTGTTACGGACCTCCAAATCACAATCCGGATGTGCTCCTAAGTCCAAAATCACCCAACGGTGCTAACGGAACTGACGAAACTCCATTCCGGAGCCAGCTTCATAGATTTCCAACTACGGCCAAATTCCTAAAACTTAAGTTTTCGTTTTAGGGACTAAGTGTCCCATTTCACTCTGAAACCAAAGACAACTCCTTCCGGCAAGTCACATAAGCATAAAATGATACAAGGAAAGCAGTAATTAGGAGATCAGGGCTATTACTCTCAAAATGACCGGCCGAGTCGTTACATCCTCCCCCTGTTAAAACAACATTCGTCCTCGAACGAACATAAAGACATACCTAAAGTGGTGAAAAGATGAGGATAATTGCTGCACATATCATGCTCGGTCTCCCAAGTCACCTCATAGACCGGCTGACCCTTCCACTAAACCTTCACTGAAGTAATGTTCTTTGACCTCAACTTTCAAACCTGCCTGTTCAAAATGGCCACCGCATCCTCAACATAAGATAAATCCTTGTCCAACTATACTGAGCTGAAATCCAACACATGAGACTGATCGCTATGATACTTCTGGATCATGGAAACATAGAACACTGGATGAACTACAGAGAGACTAGGTGGTAGTGCAAGTCTGTAATCCACCTATCCAACCCTCTCAAGAATCTCGAAAGGCCCGATATACCTAGGGCTCAACTTACCCTTCTTCCCGAACCTCATGACACCCTTTGTGGGCAAAACCCGGAGCAAGACCCACTCTCTAACCATGAATGCAACATCGCGAACCTTCCGATCCGCATAACTCTTATGTCTGGACTGGGCTGTGCGAAGTCGATCCTGAATCACCTTAACCTTCTCCAAAGCATCCTGAACTAAGTCTGTACCCAATAGCCTAGCCTCGCCCGGCTCGAACCAACTCACTAGAAACCGAGACCGCCTACTATACAGAGCCTCACACAGTGCCATCTGAATGCTCGACTAATAACTGTTGTTGTAGGCAAACTCCACAAGTGGCAAGAAATGATCCCAAGAACCCCCAAACTCCATCACACATGCCCGAAGCATATCCTCCAGTATCTGAATAGTGTGCTCGGACTGCTCATCCGTCTGAGGGTGAAATGCTGAGCTTAACTCAATCCGAGTACCCAACTTATGATGTACGGCTCTCCAGAACCGCAATGTAAACTACGTACCCCGGTCAGAGATGATAGATACCGACACGCCATGAAGCCTGACAATCTCGTGGATATAAACTCAAGCCAACTGCTCGGAAGAATAAGTAGTCATCATAGGAATGAAATGAGATGATTTGGTCAGCCTATCCATAATCACCCAAACTGCATCAAACTTCCTCTGAGTCCGTGGAAGCCCAACAACAAAATACATAGTGATCCGTTCCCATTTCCACTCTAGAATCTCTACCTTCTGAAGCTAACCACCTGACTGCTGATGCTTATACTTCACCTGCCGACAATTTAGACACCGTGCTACATACTCTACTATGTCCTTCTTCATTATCCTCTACCAATAATGGTGCCTCAAGTCCTGATACATCTTCGCGGCACCCGGATGAATGGAGTACCATGAACTATGAGCCTCTTGGAGAATCAACTCACGCAAACCATCTACATTGGGCACACACAGCCTGCCATGTATACTCAATGCACCATCATCTCTAATAGTGACCTCCTTAGCATCACCATGATGAACCGTGTCCTTAAGGACAAGCAGATGGGGTTCATCATACTGACGCTCCCTGATACGATCATAAAGAGAAGACCGAGAGACCACACAAGCCAACACTTGACTCAGCTAAGAAATATCCAATCTAACAAACTGGTTGGCCAAGGCCTGAACATCCAACGCCAATGGCCTCTCTGCTGCTGGTAGATATACTAGGCTCTCCAGACTCTCCACCTAGAAACTCAAGGCATCGGCCACCACATTGGCCTTCCCGGGATGGTATAGTATAGTGATATCATAATCCTTAAGTAGATCTAACCACCTCCGCTGATGTAAGTTAAGATACTTTTGTTTGAACAGATGCTACAGACTCTGTTGTTCGGTGTAGATCTCATAGGGGACACCGTACAAATAGTGCCGCCAATATTTAAGGCCTGAACAATAGCTGCTAACTCAAGGTTATGGACAAGATAGTTCTTTTCATGCACCTTTAGCTGTCTAGACGCGTAGGCAGTCACCCTACCGTCTTGCATCAACATCGTGCCGAGACCAATCCGCTACGCATCATAATATACAGTATAAGACCTTGAACCTGTAGGCAATACTAATACTAGGGCTGTAGTCAAAGCTGTCTTGAGCTTTTGAAAGCTCTCCTCATACTCCTTTGTCCACCTGAACGGAGCACCCTTCTAGTTCAGCCTGGTCATAGGTGCTGCAATAGATGTGAAACTGTCTACATATCGACGGTAGTACCCCGCCAAACTAAGAAAACTCTGGATCTCCGTAGCTGATGACGGTCTGGGCCAACTCTGCAATGCTTTAACCTTCTTCGGAACCACCTTAATCCCTTCACTCGACACTACGTGACCCAAAAATACAACTAAATATAGCCAAAACTCACACTTTGAGAATTTTGCATATAACTTTTTTTCCCTTAAGGTCTGAAGCACAGTCCTCAAGTGCTGATCATGATGTTCCGGGCTCTGGGAGTACATCAGAATGTCATCAATAAATACAATGATGAAAGAGTCAAGATAGGGCCGGAATACACTGTGCATAAAGTGCATGAATGCTGCTGGGGCATTGGTCAGCCCAAATGACATCACAAGGAACTCGTAGTGACCATACCGAGTCTTGAAACTAGTCTTCGGGATATCTGGCTCCCGAATCTTCAACTGATGAGAGCCTGAACGCAAGTCAATCTTGGAAAACACTCTGGCACCCTGTAACTGATCAAATAGGTGATCAATACGAGGTAATGTATACCTATTCTTCACTGTAACTTTGTTCAACTGGCAATAATCAATGCACATGCGCATAGAACCATCCTTTTTCTTCATAAACAAGACTGGGGCACCCCAAGGTGACACACTGGGCCGAATGAAGCCCATAACAAGCAATTCCTATAATTGTTCCTTCAATTCCTTCAACTCAGGAGGAGCCATACGATATGGAGGAATAGAGATGGGCTGAGTGCCCGACAACAAATCAATACCAAAGTCGATACCCCTGTCGGGTGACATGCCCGGAAGATCAGCTGGAAATACATCGGGATAATCCCTCACTACTGGAACTGACTCAACTCTAGGGGTATCAATATTGATATCTCTCACATAAGCTAGATACGCATCAGTCTCCTTCTCAACCATTCGTTTAGCTTTAAGAAATGAAATAACTCTGCTGGGAGTATAATATAAGGTACCTCTCCACTCTAACCATGGTAATCCTAGCATAGCTAGCGTCATTGTCTTGGCGTAGCAATCAAGAATAGCATAATGGGGCGACAACCAATTCATGCCCAAAATAATATCAAAGTCTACCATACTGAGCAATAACAAATCGGCTCTAGTCTCAAAATCACTAAGAACAATCAAACATAACCGATACACATGGTCAACAACAATAGAATCACCCACAAATGTAGATACATAAATAGGAGAATTCAAAGAATCACGGGATACGCCCAAATATGGAGCAAAATAAAATGACACATAGGAATAAGTGGAGCCTGGATAAAATAATACTGACGTATCTCTATGACAGACCAGAACAATACCTGTAAGGACAGAGTCAGATGTAACTGCCTCTGTACGAGCAGGAAGGGCATAGTATCTGGCCTGGCTTCCCCCTCTAGGGTGACCTCTACCTGCCCGACCTCCACCTCGAGCTGGCTGAGCAGGTGGAGTGGTAGATGGTGCTGTAATCATAGCCAGGGGACCCGGCGGAGCACGCGGTGCCTGAGTAGTCTATGGAGGTGCACCCTTCCTAATTCTGGGGCAATCCCTCACCATATGGCGAGTGTCGCCACACTCAAAACAAGCTCTCGTAGGGCTTGGCTTCTGCGAATGGCTCGAGCTAGGTAGGCTGGACTGCCCGCTGAAAGCACCCCATACAGGTGGTGCACTAGACACTGGCGGTGCATAATAAGGCTCTTGGGGCCTAGGAGTGGCCGAAATACCACTCGAGGCTGGAAGTGCTGACTGAACAGGGCGACTCATATAGCCCCTACCATGACGAGCTGCCGCTAGGGCACGAGTACCACTATATGTGCCAGACTCTCGAGACCTCTTGGCCTCTTTCTCCCGAGTCAGCATGCCCTCAATCTCCTAGCAATACCCACAACCTGCTGTTAAGCAATATCTATCTCCAACTGGGGTTGAGCCCCTCGATAAATCGACAGACCCTCTCTCGAACTGTAGCAACCATGGCTGGTGCATGTCTAGCCAAATCGCTATGCATAGTCATAGAACCCTGGCGCAACTGCTCAAACTCTGCGCGCTATGCATCTCTGAGACTCTGGGGAACATACTCCCTTAAGATCATATCCGAGAACTGAGTCCATGTGAGTGAATCTTTCTCAGCCGCACTACCCAACTCATTAGCACGCCACCACTGATAGGATGCTCCTCTAAGCTGGAACGTAGTGAAATAAACCCCACTCGACTCCGCTACACCCATGGTACGGAGGATACGGTGACACTCCTCAAGAAAACCCTGGGCATCCTCTGACGCCAAGCTACTGAAAGTAGGAGGGTGGTACTTCTTGTACCCCTCAAGCCTGAGCTGCTCTGCCTCATAAACTGCTGCCCTAACCTCAGGCTGAACTGGAGTTACCGGCTGCATCAGTATGATCTCTGGAACTAGGTCGACCTGAACCTGCTGCTCTGGGGTACGGGCGGCGGGAGTCTATGCTCCTCCCCCGGCATGAGATGTGGCAGGAGCAAGTGGAATAAACCCTACCTAAGCTAGAGTACTGAACATGCTCAGAAACTATGCCAGGGTCTCCTAAAGAGCTGGTGCAGTAACATTTGTCTCGGGTGCCAACGCTCCAACTGGGGCTGCTAGTAGCTCCTCTATAGCAGCTCATGCGGGTGCTCTAGCTACACCACATGGACTACCACGGCCTCTACCCCGGCCACGACCTCTCGCGACTCTAGCAGGGGGTGCAGGTGCCTGGTCATCTGATCCGCCTGTACGTGTCCTCACCATCTGTGAGAGAATAGAAGACATAAGTTTAGAATTCCAAAGTCAACAATTTCGCACGATAAAGAATCAAAGAAGTGAAATTTTGTTTTCCTAACAGTTTCATAGCCTCCCGAAGATAAGTACAGACGTCTCCATACCGATCCACGAGACTCTACTAAACATGCTTGTGATTCATAACACCTATGAACCTAGAGATCTGATACCAACTTGTCACGACCCAATTATCCCTCTGTAAGATGTCGTGACGGCACCTAGTCTCTACTACTAGGTAAGCCTAACAATTGTGGAATAATAAAAAACAGAGACTGCAACAACCACTAAATTCAACAGATAACTATTTAATGGAAAAATGCCGCTAGGCATGTACAAGTAACCAACAGCTCGAGTATAACAATATTCCCAAAACCCAGTAATCACAAGTCACAAGCTTTAAGAATTTTTCTAGCTGTTTCTATACATCAGTAACCAGAAGAAAAAAAGGAGGAATAACATGAAAGGGTAGAGGGGGACTCCGAGGTCTGCGGACGCTGGCAGAAGTACCTTGAAGTCTCCGGAGTAGCAACAAGTACGCAACTAATAGCGGGGCTGATAGGAGGTACCTGGATCTGCACACAAAACATGTGCAGAAGAGTCGCATGAGTACACCACAACGGTACCCAGTAAGTGCCAAGCCTAACCCCGGTAGAGTAGTGACGAGGTCAGGTCAGGGTCCAACTGGTATATAATAATTTAAGGCATAAAAATAAAGCAAGGTAATAAGAGACTGGAAATTTAACGAGGAGAAACTACAGAAAGATATCAACATATCACATACGGATAAACAATGGGGGCACTCCCGAGATACCGTCTCATAGTCCCAAAAGTAAATGCTCAACAGGGGATCTCCTGAGGTACCGCCTCGTAGTCCCAAAAGTAAATATGTAGGGGGATCTCCCGAGGTACCGCTTCATAGTCCCAAAAGTAAATATGCAGGGGGATGTCCCGAGGTACCACCTCGTAGTCCCAAAAGTAAACACAAGGCTCAAAATCGATGGAAACAACAATTACAGCAAGAAATCCTATAGTTTATGACTAAATGAAAAGTCAAGGAAAAACAAGAAATCAACTAAGCATGCTGTACAGGTTTCAAATAAGCAATAGACATGCGATATTAGGCTAACAGGATAACTACACATGCTGGTCTAACTCAATTAAGATGTAACAGGTTACTGCTCTGTAAAAATCGGGTTTTATAATAATTAGCCCGTGTACGCAATCGTCACCTCGCGTACACGACACTCACATATCACAATAGTACCAAATCCTAAGTAGATTTTCCCCACACAAGGTTAGGCAAACCACTTGCCTCGAACCAAGCTCAATCAATCAGTAAGAATGCATTTTCCATACTTTCCGACTCCGAATGGCCCAAATCTAGCAAAAAGAAATTACATACCATAAATATAATTGTAAGAAACTAATCCAATTAATGAAATCAAAATTTTAACAAGAAATTAGAAAATCGTCCCAAAAAGTCAACCCGAGCCCACGTCTCAGAATTGGGTAAAAGTCACAAAATACGAACACCCATTCAACCACGAGTTCACTCGTACCAAAATAGCTCAAATCCGATGCCAACATCTCATTCAACACCCAAAAATTCGGTTGAATAACTTTCCAACTTTTCTCACAATGTTCTCAACCCAAATCCTTAATTAAATGATGAATTAACTATAGATTAGTAGAATATAACCGAAAACGAGTTAAGGATCATTACCCAATAGTTTCCTCTGAAAATCCCTCAAATTATCACCTCGATCTGAGCTCTCAAAGTCCCAAAGTGAAAATGAGATCAAACCCACAAAATTTCCCCTTTTCTCCCCAGTGATCTCGCACCTGCGGACTCACAGTCGCACCTGCGACGCCGCATCTGCGGAATTTCCATCGCAGGTGCGGACTTGACTTAAAACACCTGTGTCCTTTTCTGCGATCAGAAGGCCACTCCTGGGAGTGCGCACCTGTGAACATTGTCTGCTTCTGCGGACTTTCCCTTCCAGCTCACTCTCCGCTTCTGCGGAACATCAAGCTCATCTGCGGTCTCGCATATGCGGTATTTCCCTCGCACCTACGATTCCTGGCAAGTTCCTTAAATCCCGCTTCTGCGCTCCTTAGCTCGCTTCTGCGAGCTCGCACCTGCGATGGGGACTCCTCAGGTGTGATTACACCAGATGATGCCTAGCTTCAGCAATCCTCACAAGCCCAATCCTAGTCCGTAAACCATCCGGAATCCACCCGAGGCCCCCGGGACCTCAACCAAATATACCAATTAGTCCTAAAACACAATACGAACTAAGTCGAGCCCTCAAATCACATCAAAGGACCACAAAAACATGAATTGCACTCCAATTCAAACTTAATGAACTTGAAACTTCAAACTTCTACAATTGATGCCGAAACCTATAAATTCAAGTCCGATTGACCTCAAATTTTGCACGCAAGTCATTTTCAATATTACAGACCTAATCCAACTTCCGGAATCAGAATTCGACCCCGACATCAAAATGTCCACTCTCGGTCAAACTTCCCAAGAATTCAACTTTCGCCATTTCAAGCCTAATTTAGTTACGGACCTCCAAATCACAATCCAGATGTGCTCCTAAGTCCAAAATCACCCAACAGAGCTAATAGAACCAACGAAACTCCATTCCGGATCTGTCTTCACACAGTTCCAACTATGGCCAAATTCCTAAAACCTAAGCTTTTGTTTTAGGGACTAAGTGTCCCATTTCACTCTGAAACCAAAGACAACTCCTCTTGGAAAGTCACATAAGCATAAAATGATACAGGGAAAGCATTAAAATTAGGGGATCAGGGCTATTACTCTCAAAACGACCGGCCGAGTCGTTATAAATTTATTAATAGAAAATTTAAATATCACACACAAATACAAGTTTTTTGAAGAGCACCTAATCTACACAGCCTCCTTCTAGGAAGGATGGTGTTTGAACTAGGCCTCTTAGTATCTAATTACAAATTATCATACTAATATTTGTAAGCTCTTATATAACTTCATTTTAACTGATCTATAGTATTTGTGGGACATTATTGTGGAATTGGCAATGCTACTTGATGTTCCATGAGTTCGATGCCATCATCGCTCCCAGTGTAAAATATCTCATTGTATTCTTCTTCTTCCCTAGTGCTTAATTTTTCAAAATCAAGATTTCTTCTTTCTGAATTAATCTAACTCTAAATATGATGGAAATCTCTAATACATGTCTAAAAGTTTTGTAGCATAATAATTTTTTTCTAAAAATTTAGTAAGCTCTTTGATCTCATCCCAATCAGACTCAACAATTTGATCAGCATGGTTAGCATTATGTATATTAAATACCATTTGTGTAGGTAGCCGATACTTATAAGAAACTTTAAGCATTTCGTAAGTAGAATTCCACCTAGTACAAACATCTTTTAGAATTTTCCTAAATGGAAGGTTAGAATATGTACATCGTTCTTTAAAGGATCAAATTCTACTCGCTTTATTAGCGAGAAACATCTAGTAGCAAGCATGTTGTACTTTACCACAAGCATCTAAAAATAAATTAATACCATATTTTACAACCAAGTTAAAATATGGAATGCACATCTAACATGAAATTTTTTATTAATTGGGCAAATTCTAGCTTCTAAGATATTTTCTGCAATGGCATTAGTAGAAACATGTAATGACCCGACCGATCATTTTTAGCATTTGCACTTTGCTCGGCTACGTATAATGTATTCTGACTTGTGTGAATCATCGGTTTTGGTTTTCAGGTTATTCGGAAGTGATTTGGAAGAATGAATGTCATGTTTGAAGCTTTAAGTTGGAAGAGTTGACCAAGTTGAACTATTGTGTATCTGACCCCGAATGGAGTTTTGATGGTTTCGTTAGGTCCGGATAGTGATTTTGGACTCGGGCGTATGCCCGAATTTGTATATTTCTAGAAGGTTTCAGCGCGAATTGGTGAAAGTTGGAAATTTGAAGGTTTGAAAAGTTCATAAGTTTGACCAGGAGTTGACTTTGATGATCTATGATTTGTATTATGGTTACGGGAATAGGAATAGCTTTGTTATGTCATTTGGGACTTGTGTGCAAAATTTGAGTTCATTCCGGGTTGATTTGATATGTTTCAGCGCGAGTTTTGGAAGTTGAAAGTTGAAAGTTCAAAGTTAATTTAAGTTTGAATTGAGGTGCGATTCATCGTTTCGATGTTGTTATGTGTGATTTGAGGCCTCAAGTAGGTCCGCGTTATGTTCGGGGACTTGTTTGCATATTCATACGGGGTCCTGAGTGGCTCGAAAAAGTTTCGGATGAGGTTCGGGTCGATTGGATCAATTTTAGTTAAGATTGCGGGTGGTAGGATCTGGTGTGATCACACATGCGGCTGGTTTTGCGCAGGTGCGATGGTCGCCTAAGCGGAAGTATTGTCGCACCTGCGATGAAGGTTGAGTTGGGCTGCCTCCACAAAAGCGAAATTTGTAGCGCACCTGCGTGCGCGCTAAAGCGAGATTTGTGAGTGCATGAGCGGGTGTTGGCGCAGATGCACGTTCAAGTGTCGCACCTGCGATATCGCAGGAGCGAATATTTTTCCACAGGTGCGAGGGCTATTTCTCCAGTGTTTCTCTGCAGAAGCGGAACTCTGGTCGCAAAAGCGATGCTGCATAAGCGGCTAAGTGTGTCACAGATGCGACGATTCCTGGGTAGAAGCTATATTTCGAGGGCTTGACTATTTTATTCATTTTTGGAGCTATGGAGCTCGGATTGAAGCGATGGTTTAGGCGATTTTCACCATATGGATTAGGGTAAGTGTTCTCTACTCGGTTTTGATTTTATTTCATGAATCTATCTTTGTTTTTGGAATTTGATTGAGGATTTTAAGAGAGAAATTGGGGGTTGTTGTCTAAAGTTTCATAGAGTGATTTTTTGAGTTTTGAACATCGATTCGGAGTTGGATTTGAATGAAACTTGTATGGCTGAACTCGTAATTGAATGGGTTGTCGAATTTTGTGAGTTTTGTCAGGTTATAAACCGCGAGCCTGGGTTTGATGTTTTGGTTGACTTTGGGGTTTTTAGTAAAGATTCGACCTTTATCATTTGGAATTTTTTCCTTAGGCTTTATTTGATGTATTTGAGTTGCTTTTGGATAGTTTCGAGCTCAGGTCAGTATGCGTGGGATGATATTTTTGGAGGATCATTTGGCTTGATCGATATTGGATTTGGCTTGTTCGAGCTAAGTAACATTTCTAAACTTAGTGCTGAGGGTATGAACCCTTGAATATGTGCGATATGTGTTTTGTGTTGAGGTGACACACTTGCTAGGTGATGGGCGTGTGAGCGTGCACCATGTGAATTGTGGCTCAGTTATTGTTGTGGTACTATGTAGTTACCTAATCTTATCTGAAACCATAAAATCTCTGCGTGCTAGAGTAATTGAGCTGTGATCCATGTTAGAAATCATGCTTAGGCCACATGCTGGCACTGTTGGAACCCACAGAGGTCGTGTTACATGTTGAATTAATTTCTTAATTTGAAATTTATACTTAGTCACAACTATTATTTACATATCATATCTCAGTCTCTATTGTCCTTTATTTATACATCGTATCATCACTGTTTGGGCTGATTATCATGATTCTTGTGAGCCCGAAAGACTAAAGAGATTGATGACTGAGTGAGGCCGAGGGCCTGATTGTGAGGATATTTATGGGATTGGTCTACATGCTGCAACATGTTTATTTTACTCATGCCATGATTGGCTTATCCCCTTCGGAGTCTGCACATCTAATAGTGAGCGCATGTACCTACTGAGTGCGAGTGCGAGTGCGAGTGCCGAGCGTGAGTGATTGGGAGGACTGAGTGACTGTGAGGACTGAATGAATTGATACTCTGAGAGTATTCATATGGTTTATTCACTACGATGTATTGCATTCGACATGCACACTTGACATACATACATAGAGATGCATTTTCCTCATGTTGTATGGTATCATGTTATTCATGACTTCTCATACACATTGATTTGTAGGCAAAGAGATGTACTTTCCTCATTCCATTTGATAATGAAACATTTACCCGTTGAAAAGTTTTGGGAAGAAAATCACGATTTTACAAACTTACTCATATTTTGGTGCTTTCGGTAAAAGATTTGGGTTTTATTGTTTTATTTGAAAAACATGCCTATTTTCCGGTAACTGTAAACGAGTTGAGCATCATACCTCTGGGTTATTTTTCTTGCCCTATTTTTATTATGATTGTTATGAACTGTTGCTGGTTATTGGAGTTCGACTCAGACCCTTGTCCCATCTCATCACTACTTTCAACCTAAGGTTAGGTTTGTTACTTATTGAGTACATGGGGTCGATTGTACTCATACTACACTTCTGCACCTTGCGTACAAATGTTGGATGATGATGTTGCTATGTACAGCGGGAGCTGGATCTGAAGATGTACCTGCGTTTCAGCTATGTCTATCACTTGTCCTTGGTAGCATTAGATTCGAATTCTGTTCATTTACATTTCAAACAGATGTTGTAATTATTTAAGTTCAGTCTTGTAAAAATCTATAATTTAGAAACTCATGATTTGTACTACCAATCATTGGGAAATTCTTATATAAAGCAGTTGTATTATCATTTCTTCTCTTAATCAATCTCATTAAATTGGATAGTTGTTAATTGGCTTACCTAATGGGTTGGGTTAGGTGCCATCACGACTGGTAGGATTTTGGGTCGTGACAAGTTGGTATCAGAGCTCTAGGTTCATAAGTTCTACGAGTCATAAGAAAGTGTCTAGTAGAGTCTTACGGATCTGTATGATGACGTCCATACCTATCTTCGAGAGGCTACATGGCATTTAGGATAAACTTCCCATGTTTATTTCCTTATCGTGCGGCATTGATTCAACTTGAAGCATAACTCTTTGAATCCCTTCCACGCATTCGTGTGCTCATATGAGCGCGCAGTATCAGTTGTGCATCGATGACTTGTGATTCCATGGATGAGGTGCAAGATGTGATTTCAATGTGCTGATGATGGGCCAGTTTGAAGGACTTGAGGCCGAGTTTTGACTATAGCTTGAGCACGGGAATTTCAGTTGTGTGAGCACGTACTTTTGGATTTATAAGTCTGGTAGTGTCCCTATTAGTGGAATTTGTGGCTCGATAAGTGGTTGGATGACCATGTGATGAGTATGATGTTACTACGGGATATGTTCAGATGGTTTGAATGTGACACAAAGAGTTTGTTTGGGATGTGAAAAGAACTATTAGGTGCTTGACTTCTGTCTTGATGTGATGTATAGTCTCGAGTTATGAGTGTGTTGAAAGATTTTTCATGTTGTTTAATTGTGGAACAAAGTAGATTTTCATGTCTTGTTGTGAGTTCAGACTCAGGAAGATTAAGTGATGGCGTAGTAGTTATGGTTGTGATAGGTTATAGAGAGATGTCAGTTTGAAGCTAACCTGGTGGGATATCACCTGTGGGGTAATTTAAAGATGTGTGATCCTTATGATGTTGTGTGGAGGCTTTCTACCAGTGGGTTATGTTTGTGTGATTTGAGTTTAAATCGGTTGTAATAGTTGAGCTGACCGTCAAGTGGATGTATGCGATCTTAGTAGATGATTTGAGGTACTATATGTTTTGTGTTATGTGAGCTTATGAAGGATTTAGTTGAATCTCCCTACGGTATTATGGTAATAATAGAGTATGGGTATTGCGAGTTATCGAGTGTTTTGATCTATGGATTTGAGCCAAGTGGGGGAGTCTGCTATCACCGATTTGATTGCATGGTTATATGTTGTGCTGGTTTCGGTTTGAGACATACTTGTCAATCAAATGTGACTTGCGGAGGTTGAGATCGAGGATGACTCGAGTAAAGGAATTTTTGGATACGGGTTATGTTACACTTTATGGGTATATGGGAATCATGGGATGATTGAGCTTTTATTCGTGAAGGATATAGTGGGCGTGGAGTAGGAAATTGCTCGGGTTGATTACTTCTTTTGGTGTTATCGTGCTAAGGGGGCACAGGTCGTTTGGCCCGTTTGGTTGGCGCAATTGAGATTTGAGCAGAATGGATGACTCTCGAGAAGGTTCTAATGGACTCAAGATTTATATGTAGCAATTTAGAATTTAGCGAATTTGTATATGGCTAGAATATGAGATTTAAGTTGGATGGTGTCGAGATGTGTGACATTCCTATATCATTATGGATTCTACATTTCAGCATCAGGAAGGTGAAGGAAACGAATTTAGACTCACAAAAGGTCTCTTCAAAGTGGATGTCTCGGTTGTGGTACTTTTGGGGTGCTTAAGAGAGAATACAACGGCCTATGGGCCTTAGGGCGGTGTGGTTTTATTCTAGGATCTTGTGGGGTGAATTTGTTTTGCGGATCATGGTATTATGGTGAGGAGGAGTGTCAACTTGAAGGTAATTTGTAAGGAACTTGGAGAAAATAGGACAACTTAGTAGTAGGTTGGATCAGCACGGTAATGGGTATGATCGGTTCCTTGGGTACCTATGATGTGGTAAGTCTCTACAGGTATTTTGTGGCAATAATCTTGGGTTTGGCGACCTGCGTGGCTTGGTTGAGTTGAAGATATTCAGTTCTGAGTGCTTGGTTATGTGCAAATGGGTTTCGAAGATTTCTCAATCATTTTTACCACGGTTTGAGATGGATATTTCCTACCGGGGTGAGGAGCATGTTGCATATTGTGATTTTCTCCTGGATGGGATCAAATGGAAGGTTTCTGACTGATCGGGAATGTATTCTGCTGGTGACTCAGAGTTGATTATGAGATTCTCGTACTTTTCATACGATGGCATGATGGATGCGGTGTGTTGTGTGGGATTGAGATTTGCATGTGTACAGTCACAGTTCAGTTTTGAAGGGAAGGTCATGAATTCTTAAGCAACATGGACGGTTCAGATTTCTAGATGAATGCTATTACTACTTGGTATTGCCTAAGAAGGGTGCACATTTCAGAAAGCGCACTGTGTTCTGACTTACGAATGCTTCATTGGTATTGCGGTACTCACCTGATTGATCGACTGCTGATATTCAGATCTTTCTATATGGCGTGGAAGAATTGTAGAAGTATTTCTCATGGTGATGATTATGTAAGAGGGATGTGTTAGTCATTCCAGTAATGGAGTTAGGATCGACTATGGTAATTTAGGTGTTCTATAGAGTGGGAGACTGGAAGTTCTCAGAAGCATACTATTTCGAGGTTACAAACTGTGGAAGTGTGGCCAAAGTTAGCTAGATGGTGGTACGTGTGATGGTTAGATCATTGTGGACTTTTGGGAGGGTTATTTATCTACTTATGAATGACCGGGGATGATTTGGTGGCCCATTGATAGGCCTAATGAGGATGTGTATCCTACACTGGGTCGGATTTGTTGGCTTAGAGCTGTTCGTGTTGAGGGGTGTTTCGTTCAGTTAGAGTTGAGAACTTGAGATTATTCGTGTTCTGATATGATCTATGTGTTAATCTTATATGCTATGAAGGGTTTTGATTTATTGGCTCTATGCACACATAGTGTGGTTCTGTCTAGGCCTTATAGCGGACTTCATGTGATTTGGTGATTAGGGTGTGAAATGGTCGATTGCACCTTGGTTATGGTCCTTTGAGGTATGTGGTATTGTGTTATTTGCTTCTCCGTGGTTATGGGCATGCACCTTGGGTATTTGATGTCGAATTGCGCGTGGTTGTTGATTTTGAGCATGGTGGCTTGAGGTATTTTATATGGACCAGTGTTTGGATGGGGTCACGCATTGCAGCTGGGTTATGTCGGGATATTATCCTTTGTGTTAGATTTGTGTGTTGTGGTCATACGGTGTGTGATGGATTCTTAGCATTGCGTTGTGGTGGTACTTGCCAAGCTCGCAGGACGGTCCTCTCATTTGAGTCATTTTTCCATGTTTGAGTACATTTGAGTTGTTTCTTATTGGTGCACGGATTGCACATATTGTGATTCTAAGTAGTATTGGTGTGGCATGTCAATAGGATAGTTGGTCTTGATAAAGTAAGGTCATTGGACTTAGAATGGGTGCTATCGGATTTGTTTGCGGTATATTTGGAAGGATAGTGTCGCTGATCGGCTTAAAGATTGGCTATAGTTCTTGTCGAAGGAGAGGGAGCTCCATGACTTATTGATATGATAAGTGGTTATGAGTTTCTGCATGTTTCTTTCATCATCAACAATGTATGAAGGTTTTAGAACGAGGTCTTGCTTGATATGAGGTTTATTACCGGTACCGGGTTTGTTTCGAGCAGTTATTGTGGTCGAAAATTATTGCTATGAGTAATTGAGATATGTGGTATCTCATATGATTGTGTCTTGGGCTATGGTTATGGCTTGATAAAGCTTGTTCATACTTATACATTGTGTGGATGCGAGATTCGGGTCTTGTAGGGAATTTCAGATGTTGGAAATTGAGTTACAAGGTTTATGGACTAAGGTTGGATTAAGGATCTTCAGTTTGGTTGTGTCGTCAGGCTTATATGAATTAGGGTGACGCGGGATTACCCCCGGGTATGTGCATGGTAAGGTTGCACAATGATTGTCGGCTTTGGAACAACTCTTGGCACGTTCGAGGACAAACGTATGTTTAAATGGGGGAGAATGTAACGACTCGACTGGTCGTTTTGAGCATTTGGACTTCGCTCGGTAGTTTGAAGGCATCCGTATGATGTATTATGGCTTGTGTGAATCGTCGGTTTTGGTTTTCAGGTTAGTCGGAAGTGATTTGGAAGAATGAATATCATGTTTGAAACTTTAAGTTGGAAGAGTTGATCAAGTTTGACTTTTATGTATGTGACCCCTGAATGGTGTTTTGATGATTCCTTTAGGCCCGGATGGTGATTTTGGACTTGGGCGTATGCCCGGATTTGCATTTGGATATTTCTAGAAGGTTTCGGCGCGAATTGGCAAAAGTTGGAAATTTGAAGGTTTGAAAAGTTCATAAGTTTGACTGGGAGTTGATTTTGATGATATCGGATTTGGATTGTGGTTCCGGGAATTGGAATAGCTTCATTATATTAATTGGGACTTGTGTGCAAAATTTGAGTTCATTCCGGGTTGAATTGATATATTTCGGTGTGCGTTTTGGAAGTTGAAAGTTCAAAGTTCATTTAAGTTCTAATTGAGGTGTGATTCGTCGTTTCGATGTTGTTATGTGTGATTTGAGGCCTCGAGTAGGTCCGTGTTATGTTAGGGGACTTGTTGGCATATTCAGACGGGTCCTGAGTGGCTCGGAAGAGTTTCAGACGAGGTTCAGATCGTTTGGATCAATTTTGGTTAAGGTTGCTGGTGGTGTGATAGCACCTGCGGCTAGTTTTGCGCAGGTGCGATGGTCGCAGAAGCAGAAATATTGTCTCACCTGCGACGAAGGTTAAGTTGGGCTGCCTTCACAAAAGCAAAATTTGTAGCACACCTGCGTGCACGCAGAAGCGAGATTTGTCAGCGCAGGAGCGAGCGTTAGCGCAGATGTACGTTCTAGTGCCGATATCGCGGGAGTAGATGTTTTTCCGCAGGTGCGAGGGCCATTTCTGCAGTGCTTCTCCGCAGAAGCAAAACTCTGGTCGCAAAAGCGACACCGCAGAAGCAGCTAAGTGTGTCGCAGATGCGACGATGCCTGGGCAGAAGCTATATATCGAGGGCTTGGCTATTTTATTCATATTTGGAGCTATGGAGCTCGGATTGAAGCGATTTTTGAGGCGATTTTCACCATATGGATTGGTATAAGTGTTCTCTTCCTCGTTTTGATTTTATTTAATGAATCTATCTTCGTTTTTGGCATTTGATTGAGGATTTCAAGAGAGAAATTGGGGGGTTTTGTCTAAAGTTTCATAGAGTGAATTTTCGAGTTTTGAACATTGATTCGGAGTCAGATTTGAATGAAACTTGTATGGTTGAACTCGTAATCAAATGAGTTGTTAGATTTTGTGAGTTTTGTCCGGTTCCAAGGCGCAGGCTTGGGTTTGACGTTTTGGTTGACTTTGGGGTTTTTAGTAAAGATTCGACCTTTATCATTTGGAATTATTTCCTTAGGCTTTATTTGATGTATTTGAGTTACTTTTGGCTAGTTTCAAACCGTTCAGAGGTCGGTACGCATGTGATGGCATTTTTGGAGGATCGTTTGGCTTGCTCGGTATTAGATTTGGCTTGTTCGAGGTATTTAACACTTCTAAACTTGGCACTGAGGGTATGAACCCCTGAATATGCATGATATGTGGTTTATGTTGTGGTGACGCACATGCTAGGTGATGGTCGTGTGGGCATGCACCGTGTGAATTGTGACTCAGTTATTTCTATGGTAATGTGTAGTTACCTAATCTTATCTGTAACCATGAAATCTCTACATACTAGAATAATTGAGCTGTAATCCATGTTAGAAATCATGCTTAGGCCACATGTTAAAACTGTTGGGACCCATTGAGGTTGTGTTACATGTTGAATTATTTGCTTGATTTCAATTTTATACTCAGTCACAATTATTATTTGCATATCATATCTCAGTCTCTGTCGCCCCTTATTGATACAACATATTATCATTGTTTGGGCCGATTATTATGATTCTTGTGAGCCCGAGAGACTGAAGAGATTGATGACTGAGTGAGGCCTTGGGCCTGATTGTGAGGATATTTATGGGATCGGGTTGCACGTCGCAGCATGTTTATTTGATTAATACCATGATTGGCTTATTATAGTGATTGGGCTAGAATTGCCCCTCTGGAGTCTGCACATCCACAGTGAGTGCATGTAC